>NC_134454.1:3366169-3413669 GCF_030867145.1 Opisthocomus hoazin | reverse complement strand
AAATGGTCGCAACAGATGCAACAATTTCTTCCTGTGCAGATCCGTAGGATCCGGGAATCGTAAATGGAGAAACCTTATGCATAAAAGCAGTTCTGTCATTCTTGATAGCACCTGATGCACTCAAAGGTAAAAAAAAAAAAAGGAAAGTTAAATTCCTATTTAGAAATATCTGTGTGATACAGAAGTCATTTAATAGCATGCAGAAAGATGGATACTGCAGAGACAAAAGCATCTTTTTCTCACACATAGGTGGGGATTTGAACAGTACCATTACGTCGCTGCAGAGTTAGAGAATTACATACCTAGGAGTTAAAGACTTACACGCAGACTTTAATTTGTGTGGGTGTGTAGATAATGTAAGAAAGAAAGGATATTTCCATTGATTCATAACTCTCAGGAGGAAAAATCCTTTCTGAAAGGCGCATCGTGCTCACATTCACAGATTGGATGGGGTTGGCTCGCCTCTTCGTTTATTTGTAGAGGAAGAATGAACTGCGTTACTTCTCAGAGTCACAAAAATAAGAATAAAACACTTTTAGTAAGTTTTAAAGTGCTTCTGTTTGTGCCAATGCCCCCCAAGGTTCTGCATTTCGCTCTTTGAAGCATTCAGATCACGTTTTGATAAGGCTTAGGGCCTTGTGTGGTGACGTGGCTTGAATTGTAAAGCAACCGCTGCCAGTGCCCGGGGACAAGACGGCAAAGCTGATGTCCTTCCCAAAACTGGCGTTAACGTTTTGCAGTGCGGCGGGGGGTCTCGTCGCGGGCCACGACCGCGGGGACAGAGCTCTCCGCCCGCTGAAATCGGTTGCAAACTCTGGGCTGAGCAAGGCGGTTGGTGAAGAGCGGCAATGCTCTCCATCCCAAAGGGGGCCGAACCCCGTGGCTCAGGACACCCTTAATTCATTTTGGACCCCGCGCTGCTGAGAGGCGAGCCGCCGCGTAGAGAAGCAGACCCCAGGTCAGCCCTGGGGCTAGTATCCTCGGAGGAGCTCTTCTAACCTGGGAACATCTCTCTGCAGAAATATTTGGGCGCGGAGGAGCGTATGGAGATGGGCTCGCCGTGCAGCACGGGAAACCTTTGTCCCAGGCGTGTTGTAAACGCGGCCGGGGGGCCACCGTTGTGCCCCGCATCTTCTGAGCGCCGCGGGAGGAGGCTTTTGTCCGTCGCGGTGGACAGGCTCCGTAGGAGGGCATCTTTGTCCCAGGAATGGTGGCCGGGAATGGCTCCACGAGAGTGAATTACGGGGATTGCAGAGCTCCTTCCCTCCGCGGGTGCTGCCGTTTCAGATGCAGGAGTTTGTTGGCGTGGCTGGGTGTCCCGTCCCGCTCAGCGGAAGGAGGGGAAGGTGTTCTGTTTAATTCTCTGTGAGGTACTGAGAGTCACAAAGATGACCAAGGGGCTTGACTAAAAACCAAGCTTTACACGGAATGGCAGTGGAATTGCAAAAGATGACAACTTTGGAACTTCATAACATTACTTTTAGTGCAGTGGGGTTGGAAACGGACATTGACTTGGCAAAAGAGTTCGACGACACAATGTCTGATTTCACAGAACCGCAGAATATAGCGGGTTGACAAACTCATACCAACATTACCCTTATGTGCTGAGAAAGCCAGAGATAGAGCAAGAGAAGAAAGAAGAGAAGAGATATCACCACCCTTGGATCCAGCGGCGGTCTCTGAGCTGGTGGTCGGGGTCATGCACCAGTACAGGCTTGGGGCGGACCTGCTGGAGAGCAGCTCTGCGGAGAGGGACCTGGGTGTCCTGGTGGACGACAGGTTAACCATGAGCCAGCAGTGTGCCCTGGCTGCCAAGAAAGGCAATGGAATCGTGGGGTGCATCAAGAAGAGTGTGGCCAGCAGGACAAGGGAGGTTCTCCTTCCCCTCTACACTGCCCTGGTGAGGCCTCATCTGGAGTACTGTGTCCAGTTCTGGGCTCCCCAGTTCAAGAAAGATGAAGAGCTACTGGAGAGAGTCTAGCGGAGGGCTACAATGATGATGAGGGGACTGGAACATCTCCCCTACGAGGAGAGGTTGAGGGAACTGGGCTTGTTCAGCCTGAAGAAGAGAAGGCTGCGAGGGGACCTAATAAATGCCTACAAATATCTGAAGGGCTGGTGTCAGGAGGATGGGGCCAAGCTCTTTTCAGTGGTGCCCAGTGACAGGACAAGGGGCAATGGGCACAAACTGAAGCAGAGGAAGCTCCAGCTGAACATGAGGAAGAACTTCTTCCCTCTGAGGGTGACAGAGCACTGGCCCAGGCTGCCCAGGGAGGTTGTGGAGTCTCTTTCTCTGGAGATATTCCAGACCCGCCTGGACAAGGTCCTGTGCAGCTTGCTGTAGGTGACCCTGCTTCGGCAGGAGGGTTGGACTAGATGACCCACAGAGGTCCCTTCCAACCCCTACTATTCTGTGATTCTGTGATTCTGTCCTCCGGTGGTGGGCACGCTCCTGGTGGCCAAGGTCTTCTGGTGGTGGGTGCACACAGCAAGGGTTGGCCCGCTCTCCTTCCATACCCTTCAGGTGGCCATCTCATAGCTCCCCAAAAGTTCTCGATAGTGAGTCAGTGGGCCTGGGGGAGGGTCTTGGTGGTCTCACATTCCTCCCCAAGGGCAAGTGCTCAACTTCCTTGCCTACGTGACATGAGTGGACTTCACAAGCCTGCACCCTGCCTCTGCAAGGTCTCGCTTGGTCTTCCACACTGCCTTATCAAGATGAGGAAGTTCCCAAAGCACCATGCCTGATGTAGAAGTTTGCTTATTTCAAGCATTTTTTTTCTCAAGATGGATCTTCTGAGACAATTGTGCATGCCGGCCTGGGGCTCCTTGTGACAGCTGCCCACCCCAGCCCGGGGCGGTGCACTAGGCGAAGAGATGCTTTTCCCGAGTGGAAGTGGGAAGGGGAGGCGGCGAAAAAGCCTTTGCACGCAGGTGTGCAGGTGGCCACGGGGATTGCTCACCCGCTCGCGTTGCACAGCCACCCTTGCAGACGCCAATTCCAGTTTCAGTCTCTGCTGTTCCACTTTCCTTATTTTTCCTGCCCATTTAGGCTGCCCTTTTCTCAGTGCTGATTTCTGTCCCTTCTTATGTTGGCTCTATCCTGTTCAATATATCATCTGCTAATTAATCTAATTAACTAATAAGGGCTCTCATTATTCTTTCAGATCACTAATAACCATGTTTAAAAGGCTTGAGCCCTAATACCAATCCCTCTGGGACTTCATAGATAGATTTTCAACCCCATACTGTTACTGATTATTTATCTTCTCAAGTGCTCTAGCCGCTTCCCAAGAAGCGCACGGGTGCCCGTTTGCGGGACAGTCTGAGATGCCGTGCATTGTCTTGTAGATGCAGTGTTTGGCCTTTCTTCAGCTGGAATGTAGTGAACCTCATGAACTGTGATGCTGTTCCAGACTTGCAGTGGTGACTGCAAAGAGCAGACGCCCAAACCGTGACCCAGCGAGGAACGGTGATGAGATGAGATCATAGAATCATGATCTCTAAGATCTTCAAGTCCAACTGTCACCCCAACACCACCATGCCTGCTAAACCATGTCCCCAAGTGCCACATCCACACGGTTTTTTGAACCCCTCCAGGGATGGGGACTCCACCACTGCCCTGGGCAGCCTGGTCCAGTGCCTGAACACTCTTTCAGTAAGGAAATTTTTCCCAATATTTAATCTAAACCTCCCCTGATGCAACTTGAGGCCATTGCCTCTCGTTCTATCACTAGTTTCCTGAGAGAAGAGACCAACACCCACCTTACTACAACTTCCTGTCAGGGAGCTGTAGAGAGCGAGAAGGTCCCCCCTCAGCCTTCTCTTCTCCAGACTGAACAGCCCCAGCTCCCTCAGCCACTCCCCATCAGACTTGTTCTCCAGACCCCTCCCCAGCCTTGCTGCCCTTCTCTGGACACGCTCCAGCCCCTCAATGTCCTTCTTGTAGTGAGGGGCCCAAAGCTGAACACAGCACTCCAGGTGTGGCCTCACCAGTGCCGAGTACAGGGGCACGATCCCCTCCCTGCTCCTGCTGGCCACACCATTCCTGATCCAAACCAGGATGCCCTTGGCCTGCTTGGCCACCTGGGCACACTGCTGGCTTCTGTTCAGCCAGCTGTCGACCAACACCCCCAGGTCCTTTTCTGTTGGACAGCTCTCCATCCACTCCTCCCCAAGCCGGTGGCATTGTGTGAGATGAGATGCTGAGTCTGGACCCAGCCTGCAGAGATGCCACATGCACCGTGGGTGTTGGTGGACGTGCTGCTTGTGGCTGGAGCTGGCACAGGCATGGCACCGCACATTTGAGAGCTGCATTGCAGTAAATCTCAAGTACTGTGAGGTCTCCTGGGCAGGAGTAAAGCGATTCATTAGCAAACAAGAGGTAGGGGTGACCGCAGCCCGTTAGAGCGGTGAAGGTCATAATCCGTTGTAAGTGATTCCCCAGGTTCCAACCGCCCAGATTGACCTATGCGGAAAGACACGGCAGTGGATAAATCCCTCTCTTGCTGACTTCTGTGATTCAGTAAACTGGCCAAGTTTGGTTTTTGTCAGTTCTTGTAAAATCTGAGCCTGTTCTGTTCTAAGGCTCCTGTCGCCCTAAAGGCGCTTGTGATTTTTTTGGATGTTGATCTCTAACTTTGCTAGCATTCAAAGGTGAATTTTACGTGAGGTAGTTTCGATTAGTCCTCCTTTTCTCAAATTAACATTGTTTTTCTTCCCACCCCCACCCCAGTCCTCTGGTGCTTACCTGATCGTGCGTGAATTCTCAGAAATAGTTGCCGGTAGTTCAGCAAGTTCATTAGCTGATTCCCTGAAGACCCTCAGACGCGTGTCATACAGACCTGGTGATTTGTATATTAAATTTTTGCAGGTATTCCCCTACCTGATTTGTGTGTGTGTGTGTGTGTGTGTGTGTGTGAACAGCTGTATTGGCAAGTCTTCGTTATTTCTAATTGACAATATCTCCTTGTGGTGGCGGGTAAATTGGTTCTGAAACTTGTTTGCCGTTGTACAGTCATTACTCGTTTCACCTCACGCATTATTGGATCCACCTTCTCTTTGGAGCTCCTTTCCAGTGATGTTCTGTACGTGTTAAAATACACATCCAGTTCTCTCCCCCTCTGCCTGTGCTAGCAGCTGGGAGGTCGCTCTGCTTTCATGGCATTTCTCTCATTTTGTGGGGCTGGGAGCGGGGGGATTGATATTTTTTTTCCTCCTGCGACTGCAGACTCAGCATATTTTAGGATGTTCTAGCTGTCCCCCACACCGAACAATTTCTATATGTCTTTTCACTGCAACATGCTCCTGAGATTTCTCAAAGAATTAACGTCTGAGGTCGCCATACGTGGCGCAGCAACACATCGCTTCATACGGCGTATTGAGTCGTGCAGTTTATCGTCACGGCCGTTGAAATTAGTGAGCGCGAAGGATGTGTACACCGTAGAGGACCTTGGCTTCAGTACAACCCCTTCTTATTATCCAGCTCCCACAAACAATTTTTTCTGTCGAAGCATAGATGGCTGCTCATGCGTTTGATTTAGATTTGTCTGCTACTAAATACACAGCTGAGATTGCAGTCTTTCCTCTGGTGAAAACCTTACGGCCAAGTCTGTCATCACCCTTAAGATGTAGCTCGTCTTGTTTCTACGCTCATTTTCTGAGGCTCTGGTGTATAAATCACAAATGCACAGTCTGTGCAGTGTTAAATTTTTAGGGCTCTCCCTTTAGTAGTAGTTGAATGTGGATACATAAGGACAAAGTTTGACCTTTAAATGACTATAAAGGGCCAAGGCAGATACTTGGCAAGCTTTTCTTATTGCAGTATTAATCAAGCAAAGAATCATCATAATCCTGGAAACTAAATAGCCATTGTAGTGATTTTATCACCAGGGAAATTGTTCATCTGTCAGTGAGATTGTTACTAGGAAAGGGAAAATAGGGAGTGTTAAAATCGCTTTAGACCGCTGAATCATTGAGTCCCTCCAGACTCAAAGCTTGAATTGTTTTTTGAGAGGGGTGGGCTGAGAGGGGTTGCTGCTGGAAGGCTGTAGGTTAATCGGTTTCGGTAACTCCAGCAAGTGTAAGCCTGATCTCTCCTGAGGACATGAGGAGAGTGGATGGGAGAAGGCAGCACGGAGAAAGGAACGGGGAGGCTTCAGAAACTTATTGTTTTGTCATTTTTTTGTTTCTGGATGGCCCTTTGGCACAGGAGGAAGGCTGTCGACAAAAAGAAAAAGAAAGAAAAGTGGGGGGGAAAATAGCATAATGTTCACTGCCTATATTTTGAGCTAATTTAATCCAGCGGGTATTGATGAGGATGAATACGATTGAGACAGAAGGAGCGGATGCAGGCAGGCAGGAGCGACAGAGACACATCTGTGCGTCCTCGCAGGGCCCAGAAAGACATGTGGGAAGGTGCTTTGCCTCTTGGGTCTCAACGTGGTGCTACCACGCGCTGCGACACAGGTTTGTGAGGAGACCTGCCCATGCAGGGGTGTCCTTGGGGTGCGTAGGGCAGCCTGTCCTTCCATAACACCGACGGCATCGCTGCTGGTGCTGTTGCGTGGTGGCAGCGGGAGGTGGTGGTCTACCCATGCTTGGTGCATGGTGGATGGTCTGCGTTGAAAGCCTCCTGGAAGATACAAAGGACCGCCTCCCAGCAAAGAGGGTTTGCTCAAGAATGGGTGAATTTGGGGGTGGAAGGTGTTGTCGTAGAAGGTGCCTTCAGGAAGTTCATGTAAGATGTCCTGAATCGTCTCCATACGATGGGAGAACGCGGAGAGGAGGGGGAGATCTGTGTGCGCGCGTGACGTGGATCTTCTTTGTACAAAAACGCCTCTGTGTGTGGGCAGCAGTGCCTTTCTGCAGAGGGCTTTTTTGGAGGAGCTTGTCTGATGGCTGCCTGCGAGGGAGCAGGGGAGGGAGACGTGGCGGGCAACACCTCTGTCAACGACTTTCTGCAGGGGACGGCGTGCCTGAAGCCACCAAGGATGTGCCAGGGATGGGGACACGGGGCTGAGGGGTGTGAAGCTGGGCGTGAAGACGGCACCGTGCCAGAGCATCTCTCCAGGGTGGTCACCCTGCATCCACAGGGACCATTGGCAGCCCCGCATCCTTGGGGACCATCGGCTGCCCCGTATCCCTGGAGACCATTGGCCACTCCGCATCCCTGGGGACCATTGGCTACCCTGCATCCCTGGGGACCATTGACTGCCCTGCATCCACGGGGACCATTGGCCACCCTGCATCCCTGGGGACCATTGGCCACCCTGCATCCCTGGGGACCAGTGGCCACCCTGCATCCCTGGGGACCATTGGCCACCCTGCATCCACGGGGACCATTGACTGCCCTGCTTCCACGGGGACCATTGGCCACCCTGCATCCCTGGGGACCATTGGCTACCCTGCATCCCTGGGGACCATTGGCCACCCTGCATCCCTGGGGACCATTGACTGCCCTGCATCCACGGGGACCATTGACCACCCTGCATCCCTGGGGACCATTGACTGCCCTGCATCCACGGGGACCATTGGCCACCCTGCATCCCTGGGGACCAGTGGCTACCCTGCATCCCTGGGGACCATTGGCCACCCTGCATCCCTGGGGACCATTGACTGCCCTGCATCCACGGGGACCATTGGCCACCCTGCATCCCTGGGGACCATTGACTGCCCTGCATCCACGGGGACCATTGGCCACTCCGCATGCCTGGGGACCATTGGCTACCCTGCATCCCTGGGGACCATTGGCCACCCTGCATCCCTGGGGACCATTGGCCACCCTGCATCCCTGGGGACCATTGGCTGCCCTGCATCCCTGGGGACCATTGGCTGCCCTGCATCCACAGGGACCATTGGCCACCCTGCATCCCTGGGGACCATTGACTGCCCTGCATCCACGGGGACCATTTGCCACTCCGCCTCCCTGGGGACCATTGGCTGCCCTGCATCCATGGGGACCATTGGCCACCCTGCATCCCTGGGGACCATTGGCTGCCCTGCATCCATGGGGACCATTGGCCACCCTGCATCCCTGGGGACCATTGACTGCCCTGCATCCCCGGGGACCATTGGCCACTCCGCATGCCTGGGGACCATTGGCTGCCCTGCATCCCTGGGGACCATTGGCCACCCTGCATCCACGGGGACCATTGGCTGCCCTGCATCCACGGGGACCACTGGCCACTCCGCCTCCCTGGGGACCATTGGCTACCCTGCATCCACGGGGACCATTGGCTGCCCAGCATCCACAGGGACCATTGACTACCCTGCATCCACAGGGACCATTGGCCACCCTGCATCCCTGGGGACCACTGGCCACCCTGCATCCACGGGGACCATTGGCTACCCTCCATCCCTGGGGGCCATTGACTGCCCTGCATACCTGGGGACCATTGGCGACTCTGCATCCCTGGGGACCACTGGCTGCCCTGCATCCACGGGGACCATTGGCCACTCCGCATCCCTGGGGACCAGTGGCCACCCTGCATCCCTGGGGACCATTGGCTGCCCAGCATCCCTGGGGACCATTGGCCACCCTGCATCCCTGGGGACCGTTGACTGCCCTGCATCCACGGGGACCATTGGCCACTCCGCATGCCTGGGGACCATTGGCTACCCTGCATCCCTGGGGACCATTGGCTACCCTCCATCCATGGGGACCATTGGCTGCCCTGCATCCCTGGGGACCATTGGCCACCCTGCATCCCTGGGGACCATTGGCTGCCCAGCATCCCCGGGGACCGTCAGCCGCCTCATGCAGCATCCCTCTCCTCCGGGCAGGCCACGGCCACTGTGTCCTTCATTGTTGTCACCCCCAGATTGTGATACTGTCACAAAAACTGTTGCTAGGCAACAAATGTGGTTACCGGGTCTCAGCGAATAGCTGAAGGGGAAAGCGAAGTGTTGCACCATTGTAGAGTAACCATAGCAATGACCTACTATTACAGACTAAAGAATTATCATTAACAATGTTAAAGTATCAAACGGGAGGCCCGGGATCCAGAGGCTTCCAGGCGGCATCTCCGCGTAATTGGGTTACCCAGGAAGAGGTCCCAACTCTTTCGCGGCCCTTGGCTCCCTATCTCCATCGCCTTGGTTTTGTTTCGGGGCGTCATCGTGGGGTTTTGTTGGGTTGGTTTTTATTTTTCTGTTGAAGTAGGCTACAAGGATGGTGAGGGGACTGGAGCATCTCTCCTACGAGGAGAGGCTGAGGGAGCTGGGCTTGTTCAGCCTGGAGAAGAGAAGGCTGAGAGGGGACCTTAGAAATGCTTATAAATATCTGCAGGGTAGGTGTCAGGAGGACGGGGCCAGACTCTTTCCAGTGGTGCCCAGTGACAGGACAAGGGGCAACGGGCACAAACTGAAGCACAGGAAGTTCTGTTTGAACATGAGGAAGAACTTCTTCCCTCTGAGGGTGACGGAGCCCTGGCCCAGGCTGCCCAGGGGGGCTGTGGAGTCTCCTCTGGAGATGTTCAAACCTCATCTGGACGCGGTGCTGTGCAGCCTGCTCTGGGTGACCCTGCTTCGGCAGGGGGTTGGGCTGGGTGATCCACAGAGATCCCTTCCAACCCCTGCCATGCTGGGATTCTGGGATTCTGTGATTCTGTTAATGGGGCCGGCAGCAGCCAAACGACCCCTGGTCACGCTGTCACCTTTGTATTTTCCAGGTACGGAGCGCCATGAATTAACCTCCTGGAAGAGTTTTCCGTCCATCTTCAAGTTCTTCAGTGAGGCGGTGGAGGCAAAGAACAGCTCGGTGAAACCAACCCCGACGCGACGCTCCAACAGGATAAAATACGAAGATTTGTAAAAGCAGGGGAGGGGAGGAGAAAAAGAAAAAAAAAAAAGAGGAAAAAAAAAGAAAAAACCCAAAACACGGCTACCAACAACCTCTTCGCTGCCTGTTTTCTGCGAGCAAGTCTCCCAGCCCCTCATTAGATTGTTTTCTTCCTAGAGCGCAGGGGTCGCGATGTATACATCTAAATAGCGTTTTGCATTATTTCTAGATGAGTGCAACTGTCAAAGCAATATGGGCTCGCTGGTTGTGCTTCCTGTGGGCTGCGACTCGGATTCCGCGCTGCCCGTCAGCCCGCAGATGAAGGCTGACAGCGGTGCTGCTAATTGCCCCGACGGAGCCCCGCGCCGGGCCGATGCCGGAACTGAACAGCTTCGTCGCGGTCCCGTCGCCCGCAGGATGTTTTTTTTTGCTGTTGCCTCCTGTTTCGAGCCAGAACGAAGCAGTAATGACTCTGCTTTTGGAAGACGGCTCTAGCACAGAAGTGCTAACCAGCCTGGGGTTTTACACCTGGCAGCCTTCTCTTTCTCTGGGACCAAGCGGGATCGACTGGACAAGGTCCTGTGCAGCCTGCTGCAGGTGACCCTGCTTCAGCAGGGGGGTTGGACTAGATGACCCACAGAGGTCCCTTCCAACCCCGACCATTCTGTGATTCTGTGATTCTGTGACTCTTGACTCTCATTTTCTGCTGGTAGGATTCCAAGAAGTTTGGTCCAGACTCCATAGGAAAGCCCCTTTGTCGCGGAGATTTTCTCCTCCTGCCGCATCGACGGCGTGATCTATAGATCTTCTCTTTTTGAAAGCTCCGCTTAAGAAAACGCCTGTTCGTTAACCGGCTGGATCACACTGTGAAAGATGACAGCAAAAAAGGAAAAAAAAAAAAACACTCAAAACCCAGAGCCACATGGCACATGGCGCATTTTCCCGTTTATTTCTCGGCGCGAAGATGCTTCCGTTCTCCTAGGCGGGGTTTGTAATGACTTTGCCGCGCCGTGATTAATCCCTTCTCCCCCGAGCTGCCGGGTTCTGCGAGGCACCGGGGGCGGGGAGGGGGCTGCGTGGGGGCTCCACGCCGCGCGTGGGGTGAGGGTGAGGGGTGGGGACGGGAGGGATGGCATCTCTTCGGCATCTCTTCTCCGCTAAGAAGTCTGACAAAGCGACCAGACGTGCCTGATAGCGTGCCCGGCGAGCGAGCGTGCTAATTAAGCCCCCCCTTAGCGTTGATGATGATAAATTAAAGTGATCTTTTCTTCGGTGGCCGTGCCCGCCTCGCCGCTGATGCTGTTAGCACCGAGGAGGCAACGCTCGGACACCCAACTTTGGGACCCCCATCCCACCCACGTAACGTTTCCTATCCCACGGGAATGGAGGGGGGGTTGGGGGGGGATTTTAAACGATCTGATGTCGGAGCCGGGGGTGCAGAGCAAAGGCGCACGGAGGGGTGCAAGAGGGAACCCGTTTGGGGCCAAAATTGTGTGGCTGAGGGTCTTCCCCTCACCCTTCTCTCCACCCCCACCACCCACCTCGCTGCATTGAACCTCTCCCCTTTCCAAGCATCCCCCCCCTCCTCAAAATGAGGGTGGGGGGGGCGATCAGGGAAGTGCCCAGGCGGGGGGGGGGCAGTGCCAAAATCTGCGTTTTTCTTCCCCGGAGAACAACTTACTGCTTTCAGGGGAGAGATTCGCAGCTGGATTCCCCTCGAAGTTGGAGGATGCTGCTGCCCACCGCCCGTCTGGCCCTCCCCCGGCCCTGGGCATGCGACCCCCCCAGCCCCTCCGTTCCCACAGACGGGGAAGTTTGTGGTGCGTGTGTGTGTCCCCCTGCCCCACACCAGGATGGGCCGGGGCGGGGGGATGCGAGATGGGGGTCTCCGGGATTGCCAGATATCGCGGGAACGGATCTATTTTTTTAACTGTCAACAATATAACGAAAAAATGTACAAAAAATTTCTACTGCAGCGGTTGCCCTTCTCTTTTTTAAGGGTTTTCCTTTCAAAAAGCGTGCCCCCAGGGCCCGGCTCATGTTACCGCTTCTGCAAAGCACCGGGGAGGGGGGGCGGGAGGGGGGGGTCCTCGCCACGGGTCCTGCCCCACTCACAGCAAATAATAAAATAAAATAAAATAAAATAAAATAAAATAAAATAAAATAAAATAAAATAAAATAAAATAAAATAAAATAAAATAATCCTCTTTTTCTCTCCTCCTCGGGTGCTTTCTGTCCCTGCGCCATGCTCGATGGGTGCAGTGGGGCTGGGAAAACACACGGGGGGCTGGGGGTTTGGCAAAAAAGACCACAGAAATGTTTTTTTTTGGAGGGGGAGGAAGGTAAGAGCTCACCCCCCCGGACCCTGCCCACCCCACCCCCTTTTCGTGCCGCGGAGTGGGCTGCGTGTCCGGGGCTCGCACCCCCTCCCCCCCCCTTCCCTTTCGCTGACCCTAAACCGTATAAAAATACACACTGGGGGAGGGGTTTGACCAGTTCCTCGCGGAGAAGGAACTTTTTGAGGGGTGGGGGGTGAATCTCCCGGGGGTGGAAGAGAGGAAGGCGTGAGAGCATCCCCCCCCCCCCCGCGTCCGTGTCGAGTGGGAAGGCGGCAACGGCAGCCCCAGGGCACGCTTGGGGAGGGGTTGGGGGGGGGGGGGTTAATTGATTCCTTGGGATGACGTCTTCGAAGTCGCGAGCCGCTGGTCCCTCGACCAGCGGCGTCTGACGTCAGCGTCCCACCCCCGCTTTCGTCACGGGAAAGCCCCGCGGCATCTGACGTCATCGCGCAACAGCCCTCTGCCGTGGGTCGGTTTGGGGCTGAGGGTCCGAAAGTGACCAAAAAAAAAAAAAAAACCAACCCACCGCAAAAAAAACACCAAATCGTAAACCAAAAAAATCGCCCCAAAAAAAAGCCACGGACAAAAACTCCACAGAACTGACCCCGGGACAGGATCCGCGGGAGAATCCCCCAGCTCCTCACCACCCCCCCAGCTCCCCAGGACCCCCCCAGTTCCTCAGGACCCCCCCAGCTCGTGGCCCGCCTGCCCAAAAGCTTTGCGCGCAAACCGTGGGCCAGCGACAGCCGCGATTCCTCCGCCAAAAAAAAAAAAAGGGGGAGCAGGGAATAATATTTGGCCAGCGGGACCCCCAGACCCGGGGAAAGAAAAAATAAGGTGGGGTGGGGGAGTGGAAAAAGCGCAGAGAGATTCCTTGCCTGCGTCGTGCGCAGGTTGCGGTCGCCGGGGCGTGATTCTCCCGGTTTCAGCCGAAAGATGATGATGATCATGATCATGATCATGATGATGATGATCATGATGATGATGATGATGCTTTCCGCGGGGATGTGCTTTTTTCCTCCATCCCCGAGAAGCATCACTAATTGTTTGTGGTTTGTTATTTTGCGCTTTGGGGCTTTTCTTTGTTTTGGTGTTTTGTTTTCTTTTTCCCCCTCCGCATTCCAGGAATTTCACTCAGCAGCGCGGAGGAGAAGCCTGAAAAACGCGTGCGGCCGCGCGTTTGCGCCGTTCCCGAGTCAGCCGAACCCCAAAAACAACCCTTCAAGGCACATCCCGGGGAGCCCGGGGGTGCGGGTCCCCGCGTCCTCGGCGAAGCGTGGAGGAAAAAAAAAAAACAACAAACCCGGGGTGGGGGAGATGCGGCCGGTTCCCCGCGCCGCGAATTTTTCCCTTTTTTCCGCCCCGTTTCGGGCTGCGCGCGCGCGCGAGCGTTTTTCGCGAGATCGGTGGCAGCCCCCCCTATTTGCATAATTATATGCTCCGGTCTGAAGGGAAAACTAACCCCCAAATTTCATGGGTCACCAAGCCGCGACAATCAATGTTTTATCACGGATGCTAAGCAAAACCTGAGGAGCTATATGAAGTTTCTCGGGGAGGGTTTTGTTTTTTTTTTTTTTGGTGGGGGTTTTGGGTTTTTTTTTGCCCCCCTCGGAAAACTGAAGATTTTTTTTGTGCCCCTCGAATAGTCGCAAAACCTTCCCGGGCTCTTTGTAGCCGAATCCCGTCCCGAAACTCTGCTCGTGGACCTGGGTTTCGGACCCGCCAGCGTCCTGACCTCAGAGAGGATTCAGGAGAGCAGCTTGACTGCGTCTCCAAATTTCGCCGTCACGAGGAGTGTCCTTTCAATGGGGGGGGGGGGGGGGGGGGATATAAAAAAATTTTAAAAATAAGTGGCTAAATGTGGAAAATGCAGAAAATCGCCCCCTCTCTCACCCATCCCGCAGTGACCAGGACGTTTGGTCTGACCCCCTCTCAGCAGTTTTGTTCTTTCTGCTGGGCGCTCCCCCCTGCTCCCCCCCCCCGTATAAAGGTGTAGATATTGGGCATAAATATGAAGAAAAAAACATCTCCCCAGCTGCGGGGTTTGTTCTTGGTCCATCAGCCCGCTCGATAACAGCGCGCTGGGGCTGTGACAGCACCCCAAGTTTACCTCTCCACCAGAACCCCTCGCTAGAAGAAGGGACCTGGTGATGGGAACTGACCGGTGGTGAAGAACCCACTCCTCCTCCTCCTCCTCCTCCTCCTCCTCCTCCTCCTCCTCCTCCTCCTCCTCCTCCTCCTCCATCCGCACCCGCACCGCTGGGAAGGTTGACCTCTCGCTTCGAGTCGATTTAAAATAACAACACAAATATCCACCCCGATTTTTTTTTTCGGGGGGGGGGGGGGGGGGGGGGACACGCACGTCCCACGCGTGTCAGGTGAGGCGCAGACCCCTGGGGACGCGTCTGCCTTCCCCGAGGGTCCCTCCGAGCCGCGACCCTCGCCGTGGAGAAGTCCCCCACGGCTTTGCAGCCTTGCTCTCGGTTCCCTCCGAGCTCTCGGGGGAGGGGGGAGAAAATTTTTTTAAAAGGTGTTTTATTTATTTCAATCAAATCAGACCGAGAGAGCCTTGAGAGGACCGCGCAGCCCCGCGGCACTGCGTGGGTTGAGTGTCCGGAGCGGGGAAGCGTTTCTGCTGTCCCATCGCTGGTTTTTTGGGGGGTTAGTTTGCGGTTTTTTTTGCTTTTTGTTTCGTTAACGTTGACCTGAGAAGCTTTTCCCTGGGAAGAGGGTTTCCAGCGCAGACAGGCACCCGCAAATTTTACGGGAGTTGACGCGGGGAAGTTTTTGGCGGTTCCCCACCGCCTGCTGCGGGCAGACGCCGGACCCCCCAGCCTGCCAGGGGTGGGATGAAACGCCAGCGGGACGTGAAAATAAAAAGAAAAAAAAAAAAAAAAAAAAAGAATAAGAAGCGATGGGGAGACGAGATGCTCCTCACCGAGGGGGTCCCTGGGGATTTTGCGGGGCCAGGGAGACCCCGCTCCCAGCCATCCCCTCCCCGGCTCCGTGTGGAAATGGGACACTTAAACACCCCCACACACACCCCCCTCCGGCATCCCCCTCTATCGGGGCCAAGAAAACGCGATTATTCCCGGGGGACGGCCCCGTATCCCGGTTTCGCTGGAAAAAAAAATGCTAAATATTAAAGTGGATCTTGTAAATCTTGACCCGGAGGGAGCCGGGCAGCCGGTCCTCCGGCCGCTCTCCTCGACTTTCCCCCGGTCCCTTCCCGCACGCCCGACCCCCGCCCCGCCTTCGCTTCCACCGGGTTCCTCCGCTAATTCAATTAAAATCCAGCCCTTGATTAGTTCTCGGGTCGGGGGGCTGGGTGGGGGGAGACCTCCTCCTCGCACACCTCTCTGCCTGACCTGCAGATAGGGTTTGTTTTGGGTTTTTTTCTGGTGATTTGGATTATGAATGGTTTCCTTTCTGCCAATTTGGGGTGCACCTCCTCCCCTCGGGGGAGAAGGGCCCGGGGGTCGTCACCCGTTCCCCCCCGCCGCCCACCCCACCCCGCCCACCGCCCAACCAAGCCCACCGGCTGGTCAAAACCGAGACCCTTCCCCCCCAAAAGGGGGCAGCGACCACCGGGCCAAGGACTCCATCCTTCCGGGGGGGGGTCGGGGACCCCCGACACCCCACCCCACCCCGACGCGAGAGCGGAGCTCGGGGCGGGCCCAGCACCATGGACAGCGGCATCGCCGCCACCGCCGCCGGGGACTGGGGGGCTCCCCCCGACACCCCCGGTTCACAGCCCCGACCCCCCTGCTCCGGGGGACCCCCGGCCTCCCTCAAGCCGCCACCCACCCAGACCTCCGCCGAGGGGTGAGGGCTGACCCCGGGGGTCGGGAACAGCGGCGGAGGCCCCAGAGGCGGGGGGGGGGGGTTCGGCTGCAGAGGGCCCCTCCCCGGCTCCCCGCAGGGCAAGGGGCTTCTCCCCAAGGCTCCGGCGGGGGGGGGGGGGGGGGACCCCAGCAGCAGCGGCCTCCCCACAGGCGAGAGGGAGAGGGCTGAAGCGTTCTGCAGCGCCTGGAGCGGCGGGGTCTGCCGCGCCGCCGCTCCCGCTCCCTTCGCTCCCGCTCTGCCTCCTGCTCTTTCTCTCTTTCTATTTTTTTTTCTTTTTTCTTTTCTTTTCTTTTCTTTTCTTTTCTTTTCTTTTCTTTTCTTTTCTTTTCTTTTCTTTTCTTTTCTTTTCTTTTCTTTTCTTTTCTTTTCTTTTCTTTTCTTTTCTTTTCTTTTCTTTTCTTTTCTTTTCTTTTCTTCTCCTTTCTTTCTTTCTTTCTTTCTTTCTTTCTTTCTTTCTTTCTTTCTTTCTTTCTTTCTTTCTTTCTTTCTTTCTTTCTTTCTTTCTTTCTTTCTTTCTTTCTTTCTTTCTTTCTTTCTCTTTCTCTCTCTTTCTCTCTCTTTCTCTCTTTATCTCTTTCTCTCTTTCCTTCTTTCTTCCATCGTTTCTTCCTTCTTTCTTTCTCTGTTTCTCTCTTTCTCTTCCTTCTCTTTCCTTCCTTCCTTCCTTCCTTCCTTCCTTCCTTCCTTCCTTCCTTCCTTCCTTCCTTCCTTCCTTCCTTCCTTCCTTCCTTCCTTCCTTCCTTCCTTCCTTCCTTCCTTCTTTCTCTTTCTTTTTCCCTCTTTCTCCCCTTCTCCCTTCTTTCTCCCTTTTTTCTCTCTTTCCCTCTCTTTCTTTCTCTCTTTGTTTCTCTTTCTCCCTCCATTTCTCCCTCTCTCCTTTTCTCTTTTTCTCCTTTTTTTCTGTCTTTCTATCTTTCTCTCTCTCTTTCCTCTTTCTGTCTTTATTTCTTTCTCTCTCACTTTCCCTCTGTCCCTCTTTCCTTCTTTGTTTCTCTCTTGATTACTCTCTCTCTTTTCCTCTTTGCCTCTCTCTCTCTCTTCTTCTGTCTCTTTCTTGCTGTTTAAACAAATTTTTTAAGGGTAGATGGAAGCAGAACTGGATTCCCCTCCACGCCCTTACTGAGGTCGGGCAGGAAGCACCCCCAGATCTCTCCAGGGAGCCCCAGGCTCTCCGGCAGTGCTGGGGTTCGGTAGGGTTCGCCCCGTCGTTCTGGATCTCGACCCCAGCTCCTCAGATTTAGTTGCGTTTTCTGGTGGTTTGAGGGCTTTGGGTCTTTTTTTGGGGGGTGGATTTTTTTAATTATTTTTTTAAGATATCTCTTACTCTGTGTCCCTTCCCAGGACTGGATCCGCCTCTACCCCTCCGCCCACGCCGGTGGACCCCCCCCTCCCGAGCACCCCCAAACGCGTTTTTCCCCGTCCGGGCTCCCCTCCTCCCGCGGACAGCAAAAACTTTACCCTGCGAACAGATCAAACGTATTTTATTTCCATTTATGGAGACTTTTTTTTTTTACACCCGCCCCCCCTCCCCTTTGGAAAGAAATAACCAAATCTTCCCCAGGGCGACGAGGACCCCCGAGTCCTCCTCCGAGCTTTTCTCCCTTTTTTTTGTCCCCCCACCGCAACCCCTCCGCGGCCGTTGCGAAATGACTTTTCCCGTCTTTCGGCCGTTTTGCCGATGTCCCCCCCCCGCGCTGCCCGCCCGGGGGTCCCGCTCCCCCGTCCCCCCACCCACAGAGCACCCCTTCCCCCTCGGACCCACCCTCCCTGCTCCGGGCGGGGTTTGCTCCTATCGCCCTGTCGCGACATGCGGCGTCTCGAGGGTGCCCCGGACGAGAACTTCGCATCGGAGCACTGGGGGGGGGGGGGGGGGAGAAGAGGGGGGAAAACTCGGAAAACTCCGTAGGTGGGGGGGGAGCTTGGGGGGTGCAGCCTTCCTCCCGAAAACCCCCTCCTCCTCGCCGCGGTCTTCCTCAGCGGGGGAGCACGGGCTGACGCTGCCGGGGGGGGGAGGATTTTGCGCTGCGGAGGGGGGAGAGAAAGAGGAGGGGGAAAAAAGAAAAAAAAAAAAGAGACCAAATCCAAACTCCGAAACTTCTGGAAAACGGGGTGCTCTCCTGTCTGTCGTGACACCCCCGCGACGAGGGCGGGGCGGAGGCGATAGGCGACAGTTTTCTTCCCTGAAACGAATACCTGGCCGAGATCAGCTGGAGAGAAATTAAAATCTCAGGGCGGACACAGAAGGGCAAGTGTCACGGCTCCCTTCCCAGCCGGATGGAGTTTGGATGGTGTTTTTGGGGGGTGGGGGGGTGGTGTATTTTTGGGTTTTTTTATTTGTTTTAATTTCCCGGAAAAAGTGGAGGGGATTTGTTAGCGTCTGAGTAGCTGGAGTTAGAACAAAAGCCAAACTCTTTCTCGTCTAAGTTTTCATGATCAGCTGTCAACCTTGCAAAGCTAGAGCTGTTTGCTTTACTTCATCCGTAACATATGTTTGTGAGAGTAACAGGGATTTTTTTCTTATATTTTTTCTCTTTCCTTTTTTTTCTTTTTTCTTTTTCTTTTTTCTTTTTTCATTTTTTTATTTTTCTGTTTTTCTTTTTTTTTCTTTTTTTTCTCTTTTTCTTTTTTTTTTAATGGAGGTGTGTGTGTGGTTTGGAGCTGACCAAGTTATAAATTTTCCACCTTAGTTTTTCAGCGCCTGCTAGTTGCAGCCTAACACCTATCGAGGCGGGGGCGGAAGAGGCTCCACAAAGACCCCACGGCACCAAACCCCGACGATCCGACCCAAAACACACACACACACACACACCGTCGCCCCTAATAAAAATTTACCAGTCGGGCCGCTCGTAACTCCTCCGGATCCTTCCCGTCGAGAAAGGGAGCTGTCGCCTTTCCTGGGGGAAAAAAGAGCTGAAATGAGCAATTCCGCGCCGCCCCCACCCCGCCTTGCCTGCCGAGCCATTCACCCATTTCTGCTGCTTCCTCTTCCCCCCCCCGCCCCGCAGGCCACTTTTCCTCGAGGTATCGCGGCGATACTCGCGACAGCAGCCTCCCGCTTCAAGCGTCAGCGGTGACAGAGACCAGCGGCGGTCGCAGCGCGGGACGGGGGGGTGAATCCTTCCGCGCTCTGTGTCGGGGCTCTGTCTCCCGCAGAAACTTCTACCCCTCCCACCCCCTGCATTTGCCTTGGGGAAAAGTAGTAATTAGTAATAATGGCAACAATGATAGTAGTAGTAATAGTCAGAGTAACAGTAGTAGTAGTAGCAGCAGCAGTAGCAATAATAGTCATACTAGTCACAGTAGTAGCAATAATAATAGTAGTAATAGCAAGAATACTCTTACTAGTCACAGTAATAATAATAGTAGTAGTAGAAATAGCAGCTGTAATAGTCATACTAGTCACAGTAATAGTGATAGTAGTAGTAATAGCAATAACAGTCATAATAGTCACAGTAATAGCTATAATAATAGTGCTAGTAATAGTAATAGCAATAATAGCCATGATAATTACAGTAATAGTAATAATAATAGTAGTAGTAGTAGCAGTAGCAAGATTAGTTATAATAGTCACAGTAATAGTAATAGTAATAACAGTAGTAGTAATAGCAAGAATACTAATAGTCACAGTAACAGTAGTAGTAGCAGCAGCAATAATAGTCCTAACAGTTACAGTAATAGTAATAGTAGTAGTAGTAGTAGTAGTAGTAGTAGTAGTAGTAGTAGTAGTAGTAATAGTAATAGTAGTAGTGGTGGTGATGGAGGTAGTAGTAGTAGTAACAGTGATAACAGTAATGATAATAATAATAATGATAAATCAATAGGCAGCCCTGAAAAGACGGCAGGCCGTAGCTGGCGTCGCGGCACACGCGTCACCGTTGCATTGACGAGTCAGTGACAGGGTGACACGCAGCCCGGCTCCGGGTGACGTCACCAGGCCCCTCTCCGTCACGGGACCCTTGGACCCTTCCCCACCCCGCCCGTGTCGAAGCGGGGTCGGCCCACAGGAACAGGCCGCCGGGCTTAGGACACGCGTGGGGGTGGGAGAGCCCTCCCCCCTCCCGACACCTCCCCTCCCCGCCCCCCTCCCCACGCGGGTTTCGCGCGGGGGCGGTGCCGCGGGGGCGCGCAGCGTGGCGGGTCCCGCGAGGCGGAGCGCCACCTAGCCCGGGCGGCGGGAAGCGGCGCGGAGCGGGCCGCGGGCGCGGAGGGGCGGCGGAGGTGGGGGGGGGCCGCTCCCCTCGGCGCCCTGCATTTATTTACCTATTCCCCTCTTTTTTTTAGGATTAACTGGGGTTTTTTCCTTGTTTTCTTTTTTTTCCTATTTTTCTTTTTTCTTTTTTTACAATTTTTCTTTTTTCTTTTTCTTTTTCCTTTTTTCTTTTTTCTTTTTTCTTTTTTCTATTTTGTTCTTTTTCCTATTTTTTCTTTTTCCTTTTTTCTTTTTTCTTTTTTCTTTTTTCTTCTTTTTTCTTTTTTGTTTTTTCTTTTTTTCTATTTTGTTCTTTTTCCTATTTTTCCTTTTTTCTTTTTCTTTTCTCCTTTTTTCTTTTTTCTTTTTTCTTTTTTCTTTTTCTTTTCCCCCTTTTTTCTTTTTCCTTCTTTGTTTTTTTTCTATTTTGTTCTTTTCCTTTTTTTCTTTTTTCTTTTTTCCTTTTTTGTTCTTTTTTCCTATTTTGTTCTTTTTCCTTTTTTTTTCCTTTTTTTTCTTTTTTTCCCCTTTTTTTCTTTCTTTTTTTTTTTTTTTTTTGCCTAATTAATCCCGTGTGAAGGTGGTTGGTGAAGCACGGATTTGGGCACGGAAGGGGTGGGGGGGAGCGAGGGGTGCGCACCTGGCCGTTCACCTCCGGAACTCGCCATCCAGGGAAAACACGAACCCACACAAAAAAAAGAAAAAAAAAGAAAACAACAATTAAAAAAACCACCAAACACACAAATGAACGCTGTTCGTGGCGTTGCCGTGAGGAGCAGTGTCGCGACAGGGGTGCGGCCGGTTTGTCGAGGGGAAGAGCGGAGGCTGCCGTCGGCGTTACCCGACGGCGGCAGCAGTGCCTGGGGTGAAACTCAGGAACGGAAAATGTCCCTATCTACAAGCAAACAAACCAAACAAACTCGGCGGAGTGTGCGGACCCTCCGCTGGCAGACAGCGAAACAAAGGCGGGGTGTGTTCAGCGACCGCTCAGGCTCCCGTCTCGTCACGGGTCACCTTCTCTTCTTGAGACGTGTAGGGACTCCGGGGACAACACAGAAAAAAAAAAGGTGGAGGAAAATTTAAGTTAAAAAAGCGCTTCTGTGCCGTGTTCCCATTATTATGCGAAAAGAAGGAGAGGGAGTCACGGCGAACCCTTCGCCCGAGCGCTGGGAAGAAAAGGTCTGACACCGGTGTGCGCCCGTGCAGTAGAACACCTTTATGGTCCAGCCCGTGTAATTTTTCACCCCCATTATTTCAAAATTTTCAGTCGCTTACAGATATTTCCCAACAGAAAACCATGCCGTTTCGTCGTCTGTGGTACCGCTTTTGTTGTTTGGGGGGGGGCTAATAACTTATCGATTCATGATGTGCCTGCATCAGCGTGCTGAAACGGTACTGCAGGTCTCCCGCTTTCTTTTTCTTTTTTCTTTTCTTTTCTTTTCTTTTCTTTTCTTTCTTTTCTTTTCTTTTCTTTTCTTTTCTTTTCTTTTCTTTTCTTTTCTTTTCTTCTCTTTTCTTTTCTTTTCTTTTCTTTTCTTTTCTTTTCTTTTCTTTTCTTTTCTTTTCTTTTCTTTTCTTTTCTTTTCTTTTCTTTTCTTTTCTTTTCTTTTCTTTTCTTTTCTTTTCTTTTCTTTTCTTTTCTTTTCTTCTCTTTTCTTTTCTTCTCTTTTCTTTTCTTTTCTTTCTTTTCTTTTCTTTTCTTTTCTTTTCTTTTCTTTTCTTTTCTTTTCTTTTCTTTTCTTTCTTTTTCTTTTCTTTTCTTTTCTTTTCTTTTCTTTTCTTTTCTTTTCTTTTCTTTTCTTTTTTCTTTTCTTTTCTTTCTTTCTTTCTTTCTTTCTTTCTTTCTTTCTTTCTTTCTTTCTTTCTTTCTTTCTTTCTTTCTCCCTTTCTCTTTCTCTCTCTTTCTCTCTTTATTTCTTTCTCTCTTTCCTTCTTTCTTCCGTCGTTTCTTCCTTCTTTCTTTCTTTCTTTCTCTCTTTCTCTCTTCTCTTCCTTCTCTTTCCTTCCTTCCTTCCTTCCTTCCTTCCTTCCTTCCTTCCTCCTTCCTTCCTTCCTTCCTTCCTTCCTTCCTTCCTTCCTTCCTTCCTATCTCCCTTTTTCTCTTTCTCTTTCCTTTTTTTTCTTCTTTCTCTCTTTTCCTCCTTTTCTTTTGCTCTCTCTCCTTCTATCTACCCCCTTTTTCCCTTCTCCCTCTCCTCCTCCCTTCCCTCCCCGTGCCGCCTCCACCCCCAACTTGGTCCGCAGTGCGGTCAGCCCGGGGTCCCGCCGCGGGCAGGTTCACCCAACGTGCGCCAGCGCTCGAAATGGGGGGTTTTCCTCCGAAAAAGCGGCGAATCCCGCCCCTCCGCACCGCGGGACAGGAGCACTATCGGCATGTCGCGACGCGCAGCCCTGCCGCAAGCCGGGCTCGGGGGGCTGGGGTTGGGGGGTGCTGGATGCCGGTATTTGCCCCCTGAGCCGCCCCGTCCCCCCTCGGGCTGCATCCCGGCAGCCAGGTTCGCTTCGACCTGGAGCCCTACCCGAGAAGAAGAGCCCAGCTGTTTAATTTAACTTTGATTTATTGCTTTTAGAAGTGAATTCACACACACGCCAGCAGCCCTCCGTTTTTGCTTCCCCAGACCAGAGATTTATTTCTACTTAGCGCTTGTCTGACAAAACAGTGTCCCTTCAACTTTTATCACACGTCGATGAGGAAATCTGCCTGATTTTGGGTCGGATTTATCGCCCCGCCGCTCGCGGAGGGTTTCGGTGGTGCAGCGGAGGCTGGGGGTCGGGGAACAGACGCGGAACGGGAGCCGGGCAGAGCGAGGAAGGTAGCAGCAGCGGGGTGATGCTGTGCCGACCCTGGCAGAGCCCACCCGCGGCCGGGATCGCGGTCAGAAAAGGAGGAGGGGAAAATCACTTTAACTCGGAGAGTGCGGGTAGTTCGGTTTGGGGTGGTGGGTTTGGTTGGTTGGTTTGGGGGTTTTTACATGCATATATGTATTTTATTTTAGGTGGTGGCGGCTGGCTCTCCCCCTGTTTGCGGGAGTGAGGGGTCTCCAGCATCCCACGTCTCTGTGCGAGGACAGCCCGTGTCTGCGGATTGCAGAAGGGGAGAAATTCGGGGTTGCCCACGCCGCGCTGCCTCACCTCACCTACCAAATCTGAACTCGGGGGGGGGGGTGTCAGACCGTACTTCGGGGCAGCTTTTACGGGACATTCCGTCTACGTTTTTGTTTTCCTTTAGTTCTCGCTAAAAGGCCACTTTCTTCCTTTCAGCGATGTACCGTCTTTGCGCCCTTAGTTTCACGCTCTCAGGAGGGAAAAAAAAAAAAAAAAAAATTCTCACATCCTGGGGGGAGAGAGGCAAAAATAAAAATATAATTTTTTTTAAACTGTGAGCTGGATTTCTTGTTCTTCCCCCCCCCCCCTCCCTTTTTTTTTCACCCTTGGTGCACATCTTTTATTTGGAAGCAGGGGTTGTTCTCACTAACGAAAGGTCCTTCAGCAGGATCGCGGACGGAGGGGTCCTCGAGCGATACTGGCGAGGTGAAGTAAGAGGTGGACACAGTGTGGACAAATATATCTCTCTCTCCCCCTCTCTCCCTTTTCTTTTTCTTTTTTTTTTTTTTTTTTTTTTTAGGTATGTGCGTGTGTGTTCCTGGCTTGGTCTCACGAACTGATTTCTCAGAAAGCCATCTAATAATCACTTCAGAGATGTTCAAATGAGGACATTCACTCTTTTCTAGAGAGAAGTAAAGGCGTGACAGGTTTTGTTACCGGGGGTATGGAGAGAGCTTTGTAAGATACTCCTTTTCTTTCCCACAAATACACCATCCCGAATAAAGACCCCCCGTCTCAAAGCGTGGCTCTCCCCGCTGGCTCTGTCCGCTCTCGGTCTGGTGTGTCCGTGTAAATCCAGACTCCGCGTCACTTAACGCATTTCAGTGATTTTTACCAACCCGGGAACGGTTGTGGCGGGTTTGGGGTGGGTTCTTTGCGTTGTGGGTTGGTTTTGTGGTTTTTTTTTTTTCCCTCTCCAGAAATCGTACCTGGCCCCCAAGCCCGCATCTCCCTGGACCAACCCCGCTGGGCAGAGAAGACCAACCACCCCACCGCAGCGAACAGTGCTGGAGAACCCCCCGCCCCTGTTAGCAGACGGTTTCTGGTGGGCCTTTGAGAAGGGGGAAAGAGGAAGAAAAAAAGAAAAATAAAGGGAGGGAGGGGGAGAAGAGGAGAAATCACGCTGCCGCTCTCACTCACTCCACCTCTCTGCCCCACAGCCACGGGGCAGGCCGGCCGGCTCTGCCCCCCCCAAGCACAGGGACATGGGGGGCCACAGGGACCCCCCCCGGGGAGGGGGCTGCCCCCCCCCGTGCGCTCCCACCCGTGGTTTGCGAGGCGGGGCAAGGTAGGCCCCAGGCCCTGGGGGAGGGCGGTGAGGAGGGTTCACCCCCCCCGACACCCCGCGTCTTGGGGGAGATACGGAGGATTTTGTGTGCGTGCGTGTCCCCCCATCACGACAGGCCCCACGACGACGCGTGGGTCGCACGACGGTGTCTTTGTCGCCCCCCCCACCCCCCCCCTCCATGGGTTTTGGCATCTGAGTTCCGGCGGGGCAAGGGGAGGGGAGAAGCATCCCGGAGCCCCCCTCCTTGAGGGGGGGGAGCATCGGAGGGGCCGTTCTGGGCACAGAAAACATCTGCAAACCGTCCCGCCGGCTCCTCCAGAAAGAGGGTACCCGGCCTTTTTATCCCAGAAACGGTAAAAAGGCGACTGGAGGTGGCAGACCCCGGTCTCCCCCCTCCCCAAACAAAGGAGAAAGGGTGCGAGCAGCGCCGGGGAGCATCGCCCGGGTCCCCGGGACAGGGGTGGGAGCGGAGGGAGGAAGGAGGAGGAGGAGGAGGGAGCTGGTTCTCACCTCCCCGGGCACCTGGGAAGAGGGGTAGACGCGTTGGGGGGGGGGGCAGGTAAATCAAGCCTGAGTCTGAGCCGGGTTGAGCACAGCGTTAAACACGGTTCCGCCTCGGCACGCGGTTAAATTACAGCAAATTCTTCCTTAAATAATATCTTTGGGAATCCTGCTTTGAGATTCGGGGATGTCTGAGGTTAAGTAGCTTTCCAAACGGCGGTGCTAACTGGCTTACGCGGTGAATAGCCACCTTCAAATCCTAAAACCATTATAAATACGCCATACATATGGGTGCCAGTTTATCTCCAAGTATCTCTCTTTTTTATTATTATTTTTAAATGAGGGGAGCGTTCATAAAAAGCCACTCGCAACACTTTTTTTTTAGGAAAGCAGATGTTAATTTCTTTTTTTATTATTATTATTATTATAATTTTTTTTTTCCCAGCGTATCGGCTTTACGACCGAGGGCATGTGCAGCGTTGGAAGGCGTCCAGCGAGCCTCTGCTATTTGCTAAGCGACTGTTAGCCGGGGCTTGTTACTCTCGGCATAACCAAGGTGTAGGTTATATCAATAAAATAAACATCTGTGCTTCTAGCAGGAGAGGCAAAAGAGAGAAGGGGGAAAAAAAAAAAAAGAGTTTTAAGAGTTCCTATAAAAGTGGGGGAGAGGGTTTGCGTAGGGAGGACACACCTGCGGAGGGGTAAATTGGAGATTTACCCCGAAACCGGGCTCTCCGCAGCGGGGTGGAGAAGGGGGTGGCAAAACTGGGCGAGAAAGGGGCGATCCCGGCTGCAGCCTTCTCGCTCGACGTGCTGACACATCCCGGGCACCGGATTAACAGCCCCGGGATGTTTTTCGAGGCAGGGATTGCTCTCTCTCTCCCTCTCCATCCCACCCCCCCCCCACCCCACCCCCCGACAGCAGAGCGCTCAGTTCGCTAGGAATGCGTTAGCCGCAGTTTCCTCCTGTCAATGTTTAAGAATTCCCAGGGAATTCGAGGGGCTGTGTTTTCCCCCCCCAATCCCACCCCCTCCCCGCAGCCAAATATGTCGCCTTCGCGAGGAGGCGTCGCGATTCACCACGCGAGATATTTTCATATCGCCCCGCGACGCCGGTCGCCAAGCGCGCCGGGCTGGGGTCCGACGGGCGGGGGGGGGGGGGGGGTGGTTGGTCAGAGTGCAGAGGGTAAGCACGCCTGTGCGTGATTCGTCTGACCTGCACGGGTCGGCGCGTCTCGCTGCTGGGGGTGAGGGGGAGGCGGATTTTTTTGAGTAGGTTTTTTTTCTTTTTTTTAGTGTATAAAGCCACAAATATTAAAAAAAAAAAAAAACTAAATAAAAATACGAAATGAAAATTAACATGAAAATAAAATAAATAATAGAAATGAAAATTAAAAATACAAAATACCATAAAAAATAAAGATAAATAAAAATAAAAATAAAAAAATAAATAAAAGCAATTAAAATAAATAAATAAATAAATAAAAGTAATGAAAATAAAAGTAATAAAAATAAAAATAAAAATAAATAAAAATAAAAATAAAAATATAAATAAATAAAAACAGGTCGCAGATAAAACCGGTCTCAGCACGGGGAATAACCGTGAACCAAAGGCCGCCGAGCACAACAAACCGAGGAGCTGGCCGGCTCCCCGCGAGCCATCTGGTGCGAGTTACCAGCGACGCTGTAAATATCGCTGGAAAAGGGGTTTCTGGTCGGCGCGGGGGCCCCGCGCGCTGCCCACACGTCGGGGCACCGCCGGGAAAGCGTTTGTTTGTGGGGTTTTTTAATAGTTTTTTTTTTCTCTTTCCCGCACGATCCCGGTGGAAGTTTGTCCCGACAGAGCGGCGGAAGGGGAGGGGGGGGAAGGGGAAGGTCCCCTCTCCCCGGTCCCCGCTCGCTCTGACGACGATAGGGTAGGCGACTGCTGACGTCACTTCGCATCAGGTCCGGGGAGCAAACGTGACCCAGGCGGGAGCTCATCTGTTCCTCATCACTCGGGGAAGTTTCCCTCGCTCCCCTCCCTCCTTCCCCTCCACTTTCTGCTTTATTTTCTTCCTTTCTTTCTTTGTTTATTTGTTTGTTTGTATATTTTTTTTCTCCACCCCCACGCATCCGCACGGGGCCATTCCGCGTCCCCAACCGGCTCCCCCGGGGCTCCACGCCTGCCCCTGATCCCCCCACCCCCCGCCCCTCTCGCTGTCCCCCCACCCCGGGTCGCCCCGGTGCTCCTGCGCTCTGCTGAGGGTCACTTACTCTTTTCTTGGGGTGGGGGGTGGGGGTCCTTCGTCCCTCCTCTTCTCGGCTCCCCGTGGGCTGGCGCCAGCTCCCCGCGCGCCCACGGAGGCTCCTCTTGATGAACCTGCTGCTAATGACGGCACGGTGCAACCGCCACAGAGATAAAAACTTTTACTTTCGCAAACACGCTCCCCCACACCCCCGGCCTTCTTTTTTTTCCCCTTTTTTCCTTCCTTTTTTTTCTTTTTTTCTTCTTTTTTTTTTTCTTTTTTCTTCTTTTTTCTTTTTTCTTCTTTTATTTCTTTTTCTCTTAACTTTTTGCTTTTTTCATTTTTCTTTTTTCTTTTTTTCTTTTTTTTCCTTTTTTTTCTTTTTTATTTTTTCCCCCTCCAGCCTACATTCCTCTCTGACCACTGCCGCCTTTAATTACGGGAGCTGTATTTCTTCCCCGCGTGTCATTCGTGGGGATTTTTTTTTTTTTTTATGTGGGAAGGCGTTTCAGCGGAGTTATTTTCGAGCGGGGACCAGCGCCCTATATCCAGAGGCTTTGAGTGAAGTGCAGATTGAGACATATCGGGTTCCCTATAAAAGGATCATTTCTTGTGGGAGGTTGGACACGAAGTTTGGACTCGTGACTTGCATTCCTGAGAGACATGCATATTTTAAAACAACAAAGCAAGCTCGGGAGAAGGCTTAGAGGAGGGGAGAGGGAGGGGAAAGAAAAAAAAAAAAAGGAAAAAAGAAAAAAACTAGGAAAGAAGTTACTAAGTGACAAACATCTGTCAACATGGACCAATTTGTATGGCTCTCTGAGGGGAAAGAAAAGAAAAGAAAAGGAAAAAAAAAAAAAAGAAAGGTTCCTGACTAGTTTTTATTTGTCACTTCAGGTATCCGCAGCTACTTTGCTGGAAGTTTGCGCTGCTCTTCAACCGCTGAGAAACGCAGTTTGGCTCAAAACCGGGGGTTTAAAGCGTTTTTCTGGCCTGTGGGTTTAAGCCCCAGCTCCTCCGCAGAACCACCAAGGTTGGAAAAGACCCCTAAGATCAAGTCCAGCTCTTCGCGTGGGGCAGGTCCAGCTCTCCGAAGGATGCCTCACCCCTACCCCCCCAAAAAAAATCATCCTGGGTGGGAGGGAAAGATGAAGGTGGAGCAAACGGCGGGGGGACTCGCGTCTCTGTTGGAAAAAGCCACTGGCAAACCCGACCCCGCAAGGCAGAGTCCGTGGAAAAGTGAAAAAAAATGGTGAAAAAAGGGGGGGGGGCATCCCGGGCTTGATGTGGAGGCTGAGGGTCACGGGGATGCTTGGGGGTCGTGGGCAGCGCTCTACGCTTCCGCTTCCCAAAGGGGAAGGAGGGGAGGAAATTAAATATATGTATATATGTAAAAAATACATAAAATAAAAGTAAGGCATCAGGGAGGCAGGTGGGGGGAGCATGGGCAGCTGTGCAGGCTTATTTACATATATTTTTTATATATATTTATATATATACTTTAATATATATTTATATATTTATATATATTTATATACATACTTATCTCTATATGGTTTTACATATTTATATAGTTATTTTATATTTTTTAATATATTTTATATACATGTCTATATTTATACATTTTTAAATATATGTAAAAGATATATATATATAAAAATATAAATAGGTGGGTTTATTCGGCCAGGCGACGACACGACCGGCCTTAAACCTTCTGCACAGCGAATGTCTTCCTAAATCAACACAATAGGAAAGCTGACGGCCACCAGCCCCGCTCCTCCTGCAAGGAGCCTCCCCCTCCGCCCTTCCCCAGCCTTCCTTCCCATTCTTCTTTCTTTTTTTCTTTTTTTTTTAAACACCCAGGTATATCTTATGCCCGGTAGTTTTGGATGTGGTGGGTGTCCGGGCGCTGGAGGGAGGGCTCTGCAGAGGAGGGGAGGTGTGGACGCTGGTGCACAGCCACCAGCAGCGGGTCTCCTGTCAGCCGGGCTGTCCTGCCTCGAAACACTGCCCACACCGCCCCGATTTTTCAAAACTGGGGGTGAGGGAAGGGAGGGGGGGGGGTGGCGATTTCCCTCTGTCCCTTTTTATCGATAGTTTTCTTCCCTCGCAATCACCTTCACAGCCCGCTCGGGCCCGTTCCGAGCAGTGCCTTTGTATTTTTCCAGTGGAAGACAGGCGGGGGTGGGAGCAGAGACCCCCACATCCCCCTCCCCAAACCTTCATCCCAACGTCACCCCCCCCCCCTCCGCCCTCGCAACCTGAACGTGGCCAAAACCAGGCCAAACATGCCCGAAACCAAACCCCCCCTCTCCCCACGGCCCCGAAAGTGGCAGGGCGGGGTGGGGGTGGGGGGCAGAGTGGTCTCCAGCCCTTCCCCCCGGCTGGATAACGTCGTTTTATTTTTCAGGTGTCTGCACCTTGCTCCTGGCAGCGTTGGGAAGCACGTCCAGCGGGGATGCCCTCCCATGAAAAATAAAATGGGGGGTGAGGAGGGGGGGGGGAATCACCTCAAAGAGCTGTCGGAGGGGCCTTGGGAGAAAGGGAGGGGGAGTGGGGGAGAGCGGGGCAGGAGCTGGGATAAGGTGGTCACCTCAGGGGGTGGTCGCCTTCCCCATCTCCGCGGTTTCAGGCTTATTTCGGGCTGGAGGTGACCAGAGGGGAGAAGGGGCAGGTGCCGAAATATTTAAGGGACCGTTTAAACTTTAAAGCCCTCAATGAATGGAAAGAAGAGGGGAGGTGGGGGGGGGGGAAAGTTGGAAAATGGATTCGCTGACAAGTAAGGATAATAAATGAGAGGCGCTTTCAGATAGATATCTCAGACGTGAAATTGCACCCAGCTGGTTGTGTAAGCAAACAAATAGTTTCATGTTAGGGACTCCCGACTTGCGGCTTGATGAATGGAAGGCGACAGAGGTAAATGGCTCTTTAACTCATTTAGGAATAAAACTCTTTGGTTTCCTGAGCAAAAGACCTGGTGACGCCACGGATCCCGAGCAAGCACTTTGACAAGAGTTTTATTAGTTTCCACTTGCGCCCTCGGATCTCGCCCATCTTCTCCCTTACCCCTCTCTTTTTTTCCTTTTTTTTTTTTCCCCGGTTGTTGTTGATTTTTTCTTTTACCCTTTTTCTTTCTTTTCGCCCTTCCTTCCTTCTCTCTCTTTTCTTGCTTTTTTTCTTGCTTTGTTTTTTCTTCTTTTTTTTAAAATTCATTTTCCCCCTCCAAAACCCCTTGTCGTAAGAGGATTTCCCCGCATCACCGGCTCCAGGGAGCTACCCGGGCAAGGCGGAGCAGGAGTCTGCCCATGGCAGCCGTGAGTGGTGGCTTTTGAAAAGTATTTATTCGTCGTTCTTACTGAGCTCCGGAATCAGCGCGGAGCACTCGTCCTCAGCCTCCCTGACCCACTGGGCATTGAAAAGGGGAGGGGGTCTAAAAAGAAAAAAAATTATCTCACGTCAAAGTCAGTGACTGTGAAGCTAGCTAGAAAGGGAGACTTTTTGAGCAAGGATGCAGACGCGCTTCGTGGAGGTCACGCCGTGTCTTGAAATCAGCCCCAAGATGCAAAGGAACGGGGAAGAACAGTGGGGAAGGGCAAGGGGAGTGATCCCTGCCTCTCCCAGTAAAGCAGAGAGCAGGAGGAGTAAAGCTACAGGCCATTAAAAAAAAAAAAAAAAAAAAAAGGAAAGGAAAGGGGAAAATCCCCAGACTCCCTATTTCGAGACTTAAAACCTAACCCTTTGAGCAGTCAAAATGCCCCATGAAACCGGAGGAAGCATGTCGACAGCGCCTGTAATAGCCGTGCACACGCGTCCGCGGGCATTGCCTATGAATGGCAGATCCCCCCCCGCCCCGTCCCACCATCCGTCCCGCTGTCCGTCTGTCGGAGGTTCCGTCCGTCCTGGCCAACCCTGGGCGGAGGGTCACTTCTGACGTCTGTTGGGAAGGGGACGCCCGGCTGTCACAGACCACTTGTAACTTAACTTCACCTAACTTAACTAAAAAAAAATAAATTAAATTAAATTAAATTAAAATAAAATACAGTAAAATAAAATAAAGTAAAATAAAGTAAAATAAAATAAATTAAAAGTAAAGTAAAATAAAGTAAAACAAAGTAAAATAAAATAAAAAAGTAAAGTAAAATAAAATAAAATAAAATAAAATAAAATAAAATAAAATAAAATAAAATAAAATAAAATAAAATAAAATAAAATAAAATAAAATAAAATAAAATAAAATAAATAATTAAAAAGCTAACAACGCCTGAGGGTGTATCAAACTCTTTCCGTCGGATAAAACACATTTATCTCTCTGTGCGGGGAGCCAAGCAACTCCCTGCGGGTGCAGCCGCGCGGAATTCACTTTTTCTCGCGTGACTTCTGCCTCCGCTTGCGACCACCCCGAGCCAGAGCTTCCCACGCCAGACCCTCCACGCTCCTCGCAGGGAAAGAGCGTTCAGCACCCGGACCCCCCCGCTTTCAGTACAAGCTTTCCACACGCGATGGACCCCCATCCCCACGACAACCCCCCCCCCCCCAATTACACCTGATTCCCGGGGAAGTCGGGGTCACCCTCTCCCCCCACCCCGCAAGTGGGCTCAGCCCCTGCGGCCCTGCAGGGGATGGGGGGGGGGAGGCCGAGCTCCCCAAATTGTGTCCCCCATGGGGAGTGGGGGTCCGGATGATCCCCGGGATAGGGGCGGCCGCAGCCCCTTCCCCTCACCGGGGGAGACGCGGGACACACACATACGACCCCCTCCCCGGAGCTGTCATTGCCGACAACCCCCTCCCCTTCCCCCCCCCCCCCCCCTTGGGTTCAGCTTAGCAACATTTCCAAATATTTATTCGATTGAATATATAGGAGAAAAAAGGCCTCACTGGGCGGTGGGAGGAGGCAAGCTGGTTAGCGACGAGCTAAGGGGGGGGGCTTGTACCCACCGTGACCTCAGAGGGTTCCCCCCGTGGGGGGCTGGGGTGGGAGGGTCGCCCCCCACCGAAAAATCCCGCGCACAACCCCCTCCTCCCCCCCCCCCTCCCCCCTTGGAGACCCCAGAGGGATGGAGGGATGAAGGAGGGAAGGCGAGGATGGAAGGATGCCGGTGATGGAGGGGGCTGCCCTGCCGACCCCTTCACCTGCGGAGCCCCCCCGCGGGAGGATGGGGGGCACTGCCCGGGCCCCCCGCGACAACAAGGCAGGAGAAAACGCAGCTGGAGTCGGTTTTAAATCAGTATATTGCAGGGTACCAACAAGTCAGCAGAAACTTGCGGACCCCTCTCCACATTAACTCTTTTTTTACATTTTTCTTTTTTTTTTTTTTTTCATATTTTTTCGGCAAATAGCACTGGGTGACGCGATCGTGCGACATTTTCAGCCGCCACGGGAGATGCCCGAGGAGGGTGGCAAAGGGAAGCAGTCCGCACTCCGGAACACGGCGCTGTCTGATTAGGAAAGTTTGATCAGGGATGGGAACGCTGCTTTCCAGGCACATACAGGGAAAATCAGTGCGTCTCGTACACCCCCTCCACACCCGCGAGTTTCTCGGCGATCGGCGGGTTATGATCACTCATAAACACGAAAATTAATTGGAAAATGCGCTTCTGACCTACGAAAAAGTTTATCTGTTTTCACCAGTGGGACATCACTGCAATGAATATATTTACATCTCATTGGAAGAAACCGAGATCTGTCTTTCTCTTCCAATATCCCCATTTGTTTGGTTTATTTTATTTTGCCTTCTTTTTTTTTTTTTGGTCTGTTTTGAGGGTTTGTTTGTTTTTTCTTCCTGTGTTTTGTGGTGTTCTGTTTTGTTAATGTTTTTAACTGCTAACTCAGCCGGGTCCCCCGGTCACCCAATGCTGAAGAGCTTCCTCAGCACCTCCATCCCCGGGGGGGTGGGCTGCTGGACCCCCTCTGCCCGGGGCAGGGAACCAAGCTGCCGCTTACACAACTCCATGCGAGCGAGGAAAAGGATGGTGTCTGTCTATCCATCTGTCTGTCCGCCCATTTAATCCCCGTCCTTGCGTGCCCAGGCCTGAAATCATCCTCGCCCCCCGAAATCGCCCGTGTGTCCCCCCCTGGCCCCGACATGCAGGACCTGGGAACCCAGGCCGCTCCCCCACCCTGAAACGGGCTCTGCCCCGGCGGAGGGTCCGCCCGCAACCTTGGCTCTCCAGCCGTAAGTGCCTACTGTACAGGAGCCACTCTCGCCTCGGATCTGCTGCGCCTGGAATATTAAAAACCCCAAGCGGGTTGGGTTGAAGGATCTTGTTAATGCAACAAAAAAAAAAAAGAGAGAGAGAGAGAAGGAGAGTATGGAGGACAGCAAATTAGAAGGAAAACGTTGCCTGTGACTCCACAAACTGAAAAGCCTGCCTCATCCGGGCTGGTTTGGAGGGCACGGGAGGTGTCTGCGGGAGAAGGCGGGAGGGGGAAGAGTGTTATTTTTAAAGATCCGGCTTTATTAATACGTTAAGAAAGAGCTCCCCTGGTAGTATGTGTTCTTACAGCTCCGTCTCAGATCCCATAAAACATTAATGCGCTGAAAGCTGTTACGGAGCTCCGCACCGCCAGCCGGAAGCGTTGTGAAGCCTTTGCCTTCAAAGGAGCTCCGTTACAGGAATGGGATTTTAGATTTTCTGGGCCAAAAAGGGACGAGCCGAAGCGGAGCAGGCCTTTGGGTGCGACGCGGGCGGCCGTGGGGTGGGGGGATGCGCGGGGGCCCGCGTGGTGCGCGCAGCCGTAGGGTGAACGCAAAGGTGGGCAAAAGGCTCTGGCTCGCCACCCAACCCAACGAGCGAGGGTCCGGCTGGATTTCTGTGCGAATGGGCTGGGAATAACCTCCACACTCCATGGCTGGAGTCGGGAGGAAGAGCGAGAGGGGACGTTCTGGCCGACCGCAAGCGCGAGGCACGCGCGCCGCAGCACGCGCCGGGGGTCTGCGGGTCCTTTGGGTGGAAAAGAAGGGAAAAGAAGGGAAAAAAATCCCAAATAAACCACCCCACCTCCCAAAAACCTCACCCCAAAGGCCCCCAGAAGAAGAAAGCGGCCATGCCCACGACGGGCAGGAGTCATGGCGGCCGCATGCGTCGCGCGGCACGTGGCGACTTCAACCCGCGCCCACGGCCTCGAAGGGCAAGCAGTGAGGTGTGAACCCAGCAGAAGCTCCAGCTGTATAGGGAGGGTAAAAAACTTCGAAAATCTAGGGTAGGCCAGCGTCAACGGGCCCGCCGGCGTCGGCCAGGCGAGGTCACCTGCGGCGTCACGACGTGCCGAGCTCGCCCTGGGCCGTGACGGCTCAGCCCTGAACTCTCATTTTCCGGTCAGTTCTGGGACTGAACGTGGTTTGTACAGCGCAGTAGCACCCTCTCCCCCTCCTCCCCCCAGACCAGTACATTTTTCAAGTTCTCCCTTTTAACACCGGTACTGAAGAGTTAAAAATCCAGGGAGATTTTTTTTTCTGTGTGTTTGTTTGGGGCTGCTTTTTTTTTTCTTTTCTTACTTTTTTTATTTTTTGGTGAACTGTCGGCATGTTTCAAGCAACGAGACTCGTGGGTTGTGGGGTGATAAGTTGGGTTTTGTTTTTTTTTTTTTTGCTAAATTCTTTTATTTTTGTTTAAATTCTCACTTCAATTTTAATTCTTGAAGAACAGCTTCGACAACATATATCGCACTCATTATAAGAAGCAAAGGGTTATATCAAAAATTATTAGTATAGAATCACAGGAAACCTGGTTTGGAACCAGAAAAAAATACAAAACAGATATAGATACATAGACACAGGACAATTTTTTTTTTATAATTATTTGGAAAATGTTATTTTCCCCTAATTGTCGTTTCTTCTTTTTTTCCTTTATGCGCATACGATGTTTTAAGTTTTACAAAAAATGAAAATAAAGACTAGTATTTTACAAAATGAGTAACAATGCTCGTGGTAAGTGTTTGCGCGTGGAGTTTTTTTTCTTTTTTTTTTTTTTTGTTTGTCGGTTTGCTTGTTCGTTTTTTTTTTTTTTCCATTCTACACAAGGTTCAGTTCGGTTTCAACGCAGTTTTGTTGTGTTTTGTTACTGTACAGCATATATCAACAACAGTCCACAATAAATCCTGGAAGATCCAGTATCCCCTTCAGGTTTGATTAATATCCCCTCAATACTCATGTGTGGTTTGTGGTTTTATTTTTTTTGTTGGTTTTATTTTTTTTAATTTTTTTTTGTTTTGCTTTTTTTTGTCTCTTTTACTGTTATTATTTTTTTTTTTTTCCCTCCTCCTCTCCGGAAAAAAAAAAAACCAAAAACCGAAACAACAAAACAAAAAAAGCATAAAAAAAAAAAAAAAAGCAAAAAAGCGAAACACCACCACCTCCACCACGGACCGCGGGGCCCGTCCTTCGCCCTTCTCCCCACCGCGGCCCCAAACCTCTGCTCCTCCTCGCCCCTTTTCCTTTTTTTTGTTCAGCCTCCGCCTTCCGGGACCCCCAACCCCCCCCACCAACCCCGCACCCCACGAACTCCCCCCGGGGGGGTGCGAGCGCTCCTCCTCCTCCTCCTCCTCCTCCTCCCGCGGGTGCGGGCCGGGCTCTAGGAGCACTGGATGGACATGTAAGGCCAGTTGAAGCTGCTCCCCGACAGTAGCATATCCCTGATGAGGGTCTCGATGGGGGTTTTACCTACCAAGCGGACGAAGAAGAGCTGCTCGATGACGGAGGAGGAGACGGTGCGGAGGGAGGGCAGCCTCAGCAGCAGCTTCCCGAAGCGGCTGGGCTGGTTGGGGTACTGGCTCCTCACGTACTCCTCCAGCGCGCACTGGGACTTCTCTTGAAGGCTCTCGATGTGCGCGGCATCCGACAAGCCGCAGGCGTCTGCGCGGGGCGGCCGCGGGATGGGGTGGGGGGGGTGGGGGGAGGAAGACGAGGAGGAGGAGGAGGGGGAGGGGGAGGAGGGGGGGGGGAGGGGGGGGGAGAATGTTAGTGGCGGGGAAGCGCGCGGGGAAGCGTCGCCGGGATGGGGGGGGCACCCCCAAAAAGGCACAGCCCCCATCCCCCCGCATCCCCCCCCATCCCACCCCATCCCACCCCATCCATCCTCATTCCGCTCAGCAGCCGAAGAAACAACGCGACCCCCACCCCAAGTGTGGGTATCTCCCCACCGTATGGTGCCCACACAGTCGTGTCCCCCCCACACACACACCTCGACCCTCTATGGCAGCCCCTTCCCCAAGGACCGCACCCCGTTAAATGCCACCGAGGGGAGCGGGGGGCGAGGGGGGTACTGGGGAAAATAACAATAATTAACAATAAATAGCAATAAATACCAACAAATACCAATAAATACCAATAAATAACAATAAACAACAATAAGCAACAATAAAAAGCAACAGTAACAGCAACAACAACAATAATAATAATAACAATAATAATAATAATAACAACAATAATAAAGCAGAGGGGGTTTGTTGACAGGGCCGCGCATCCGAGGGACCTGCGGCTGCTGGCAGGGACCCGGCGAGGGGGATGCCGGGGGGGGGGGGATGCCGGGAGGGGGTGGGTGGGGGAAAGGGAGTCCCCGCTGCCCCCTCCCCCGCCCGCGACGGCAAATCCTGCGGTCTGGGAGAAAAATTGGTGGGAAAAGGGCCCGGGTTGGTGCGGGGTTGGTCTAGAGCCGGCGGTTGCGAGACACAAAGCTGGGGGGGCGGGGGAGTGGGGGGCCACGGTGGGTGAGCCCGGCCCGGGAGACCCCCGCCTACCTATATATAGGTCCAGATACCGCCCCCCCTCCCTGCACCCTGCAGAAGGACCCGACCCGGGCAAAAGCTGCGGGATCCGAGAGCGGGGACCCCGCACGCCCGGGCGTGGGTACCCACGGGCGTCACTCCGCGGGTGGGTGGTCCGAGGGACGTGTCCGAGCCTTTACGCGGGCTCCCCACCCGAAACCGGGTCTGAAAACGATGCCCCGGCGCCTTGCCGAGCGCTAAAACCGCGACCGTGGGGATGCCCCGGGTGGTTGAAACCTTCCTCATCTTTTCGGAGATTAATAATAAATATTAAAAATAAATAAATAAAAGCAAAACCCAAACACAACGGCGCTTCAGGACCAGGGGGTCAGCTGGCAGTGCGGTTTAACGCGGGTCAGAGCCAGGCTTCGCCAACGTATAGATCCGTACATGAATTAACGCGTCTTAACGGCCCCCAGAAGGACGTTACAAAACCGCGAGTGTGGAATTACGACCCTGGAAAGACACAACAAATTGTTCAAAGCGAAAATAAAAACTAAAAAATAAAAAAAAAAAAAGAAGAAGAAGGAAAAAAAACAAAAAGAAACAAAATAAAAAGAAAAAAAATGTGCCGCAACTGCATTTTTTGAAGTTTTTGAGTCTTCCCTCATCAGGAGCTGGCTTGACAAGGGTTTCCGAACACCTTCATCTACAACGCCTCGAGCGAAAAGACAAATAAGCCGTAATTCAGTAACTTCTGAAGAGGGGGAACCTCTGACCCGGGCTGCGGACCCGGCATCCCTCAGACACGCAATTATCCGAGCCGGGCCGCGCTGCCAACCCGTACTGTACCTTCGACGCGGGGACACTTCGCGACATCTAAAGGGCCGGCTTGCAACCTATATATCTTATCAAAAGCCGGGGCCTGGCCCCGTTTGCAATGTATATCAAAAAACACGGGCCTGTCCGTGTGCTGATTGCCGCAAATCACACTCCATATTTACATATATCTTGCTATTTTACATGCATTATCTGCCCATTATGCGCTAGGATCCCATTCAACTTGCGAACAATGCGATATGAAAGGGTCTCGCTGACACCCTAGCAGGGCTTTTTTTTTTTGCTTTTTTTTTTTCCCCTTCTTTATGCCCCATATGTCACACCCTTAAGGTCGGTAAAATATTTGTCGGATGTATAGGATAAGTGCACCTATGGCTGCAGGTCGCTGGACGACGCGGACGGGGATGTTGCGGGGTAGAAGGGGGGCAGGCTGGGGAGGGCGAGGGAATTTCAGAGAAAAATTACCCCTTGGGTTTTGCCTTAAGACCTCCAAGCGCTCAGAATTTTCTCATACCGGTAATATCCACCGAGCTTTAATTATTTTACGCGGCCCGGCGGGCGCCTTCGCTCGGGTTTTACTCCGCGACCTTAAAAGTGGCGGTGGGAAGGCTTGAACTCTCCCCTCGGAAGGGGATTAAAAATAACAATTAAGGGGTGCGCAGCTCGGTTAGGCGATGGAGTCCGGAGAGGTGCCATCCGCGGGAGAAATAATGCCATCCGCGTTTACCGGAGGTGAATTATTATTATTATTCCGTCTCAGAAAGTGGGCTAATGCGAAAATCCTGTGCGCGCCTCACCTTTTATTTATTTATTTTTTATATGGCAGTGTGTCAATAAGGGAAAGCTCTATATTTCTTCACGCGGTCTATGGAAAAGAAATTATGTAAATAAATAACCATTACTGTTCGGCGTGATCCAGCCTTTCCCCTTTTGTAGTGGCGGGAGCGTATTTCACGCGAGGCGTTCAGAGGAGTTTAGTGCTCAGAAAATATAGATGCAATCAGCCGGCACCTAACTAGAAATCAAAGTTCTGACTGCGCCGCGAAGAGATTTATTGGATTTAGGTTGTCTGGCTCGGTCTCTTCCCGGAAACGTCGGTTTATGGCGGGGAAAAGGTAGCTGCGGGAGTTGGCAACTCCGAAGTTTGGGGAGCCGGGGGGGGGAATAAAAAAAGGGAAGACAAAAAAATAAAAAAGAGGAGGAAGGGCAAGAAAGGAGCAGGTTTTGGGTCACGACCCAGTCGTTGGACGGCGTCCAGGATTTTACGGATTAAATACGTGCTGCCCGAAAGTTAAAAAAAAAAAACAACCGCAAGAGAGGAAACCCGCGCCAGCTTCAAACACTTCAGTCCTGCGCGGAGGACTCGGGACAACACGAAAAAAGCCTTTTCCACCGGCCAAAAGTTTGTTTGAAAGTTGTGTGGCTTCGAGGAAGGCTTCCCGTCAACTCCCCCCCCCCCCCCGGTTCGGCAACCAAAACCAACTTTCGCGAGCAGCGGGAGGGTGCGGGGAGGGGGTGGGGGGCAGGTGGCTACTGACAGCTCTATTTCCATTTCCCGAGGTGCCCCGTGCTGTCCTGCTCCGAAATAAGGTGGTCGCTCCCTTCCTCAGACCCCTTCCTGCTCCGCTCCGGGCTGGGAAGGGGATTCCTCCCTCGCAGGCGCTCGGTTATTATGTTTTCTCTTAATATACATAAATTAAAGGCTCTGCCAAAGCCGCTGACCGCTTTTCTAGCCAAGGTCGGTGGTTTGGGGAAGAGGAAGAGGGGAGATTGGGTGGTGGGTGTGTGTTCAGAAGAGAAAGAGGGAAAAAAAACAAAAACACACACACATCCCCCCCACAAATATGTCCCCATGTGGGGCAATCGCCTTCCCGGGGCCTGCGACGGGCGGGAGGGCTGAGGCACAGGCCAGCACCCACCCCCCACTCTTGGGAAGGATCTCTCAAAGTTTGGGAAAAATAATAATGATGATAATAATAATAATAATAGTAATAATAATAATAATAATAATAATAATAATAATAATAAACAGAGGGAGAGAAGGGTTCTCCGCGCCCTGAAACGAGAGGGAAGGGACAGTCCGGGTCAGGCTTGGGGGGGTTGGGGGGTGTTAACCCAGCCTGACAAACGCCGGCAGGTTTCTTTGTCACTTATTGTTTATTTTTTTTTTTTTTTTTTAAATACGTTTCCATCAAGGAGACTTATGAAGATAAAGCGCGTTAAAACGCCGAGCCGGCTAGCCGGTAAATCTTCCCGTTCGTTTGGAGCTCCGCGCTTTATCCTCCGCAGGGACACCCCCCTCCCCTCGCCTCCCCCCCCTCCCCCGACGCCGCCAGGCTGCATTTGCGTGGGGAGTGGGAGGGGGGCAGTCACAGTACGCGCCTCCGACCACCCTGCCTACGAACCCAGATCCCCCCCACCCCGCCTAAATAAATCACCCGGCGCTCAAAAATCGATATTAACACCGCGCCGGCTTTACGTCGCGACGCCGCGCGAATTCGGGAGCCGTTTTAACGCGGCGTAAATACTATTATTTTTTTTTTTTTCCACGCGCGGAGGGCAGCGAATATTGACGGATGGCGGGCCGCTGGCTGTTAAACAAGGGCCTCTGAACGATTTGCCATCTTTGTTCAGGAATGCTTTTAATTTTCTCCTCGGCCTAGTTTTAAGGCGGATTTATCGGGGCCGCGGAGCGGTGGCTAACCGGGAGGACCGGTTTGGAAATTGGGGGGGGAAAGGGGGAAGGGGACAGGAGTGAGGGGGCACCGGGGGGGGGGGGGGGGGGGGGACGGACACGACGAAAAAGGCAAAAAACAAACAAGCAGAAAAAGTGGCAATTAGCCCCCGTTCGTGGCGATAATGAGAATAACGATTAAAAAATGACAGCGCCGGGCCCCTTATCTCGCCTTGCTCCCGTTTCCGATGTTTCCCCCACCGCCTCTCCCCTTTGATGTTTATAAATTTCCCCCCTCGCAGGTTACAATAATAGAAGACGTATTATGTTCTTATAGGCTGCGACCGGAGCACTTCAAAGGCGACGCTAATGCACTTTCCCGCTAGTTAATTCGAACCATCTATCACGGGGAAAAATTGTTAACATGCATGTTTCCACCCGCCTCTGCCTAATTTGAGATATATACACACACACATATATATATATATATGCGCGGTTGTTTCTCTATTATTATTATTTAGGGGTGTGTGTTTTGTATTATTTGGGGGGAGGGGGGTTGTATTACTTGGGGGGAGGGGTGCCGTCTTATTTGGGGGGGTGTTTGTATTAGGAGGGGGGGGTGTTATTTGGGGTGTGCGTGTTGTGTTACTCGGGGGAGGGGGGTTGTATTATTTGGGTGTCTGTGTTTCGTATTATTTGGGGGAGGGGGTTAAAACGCCAAGATCGGTGGGGCTGAGGGGGAGGCCGATCCCCGGGCCCTGGGGGGTAACCCCATCGGGCGCGATGCTACCTCGGCCTTCCGCCTTTTTTAACAAAATACATTCAATTTTCCCCCCCCTCTCTTTTTCTCTTACTTGTTTCCCCCCCCCCCCCCCTGTTATTTCCGCAGGGTTTTGTTATTTCTTTTTTTCTGGTTTTCCCTCAGAGTTTTGTTGTGTGAGGGGTTTTTTCCCCCGTTTTTTTTCCTCAGGGTTTTGTGGTTTGGTTTTTTTTTTTCTTCCCCTTGTTTTTTCCCTCAGGTTTTTTTTTTCCCCTTTGGTTTTTTCCGCAGGTTTTGTTGTTTGTTGTTTTTTTTTTTTTTTCCTTTTCCTTGCTTTTTTCGTCAGGGTTGTTTGTTTTTTTTTATCCCCCCCGGTTTTTCCACAGGGTTTTGGTTTTTTGGTCTTTTTTTCCTCTTTTTTTCCTCAGCGTTTTGGGTTTCTTTTGGAGGGGGGCACCTCCTCCCCTTCCCCCACCCCACCCCCCCCGCTCGCCCCCCTCACCTGAGGTGAAGAGCACGATGGCCTTCAGGCAGCTGTACTCGGCCGAGTCGACGTGCAGCGCCTTCAGCTTCTCCACCTGCTCCTGGAAGATGCGGATGTGGTCCATGAAGGCGACGACTCGGTCGGCCGACATGGGGGAAGCGTGGAGGCCGGCAGCGGCCAGGAGAGGGGCCACGTGGAGGGGCATGGAGCACTGGGCAGCGTTGAGGACGAAGAGCTCGCTCCAGGTGAGCCTCAGCAAGGCCACCTGGTCGGTGATCTGGAGGTCGGGGAAGAAGGGGATGTTGCGGGCCCACTCGACGGCGCTGAAGAGCAGGCGGGCGGCCAGCTCGCAGATGTTCTCGATGCCCATGATGTTGTTGGGCTGCATGCACTGGCTGCCGTAGCGGGAGGTGGGGTAGGGCTCGGCCCGCAGCAGCAGGGAGATGTATCCCGAGAGATAGCAGTGCCCGTTCAGGGGGTCCCCGTTGGTCAGGGCGTACTGGCCGGGGTTGGGCTGGGTGGGAGGCATCCTTCCTCGCTGAACCGCTGACGAAAAGAAGGAGAGAAGGGAGAGGAAATGTGCATCCAGGAGGATCGCAGGCATCGCCCAGACAGCCGGAGACAATGCCGGGGGGTTTTGTTGTCTTTCTTTCTGTTGTTTTTCCACCCCCTCCTCCCCTTTTTTCCCTTCTGCCCCCCATCCCTCGCCCCCCGGCACACGCACAGGCACGGACAGACAGAGGCATGCGGAGCCGGGCAGCTGTGGCCGACCTGCATCGACCTCCCCCCCCCCCCACCTCACCCCAACCCCCCGGCATCGGCCCCGGCCCCTGCTCAGGCAGCGCCAAGCCCAGCGGCAGCCAAGCGTCCCCCCCCCAACCACGCACCCCCCGTCCCCAAAGCAGACAGGCTTCACAAAATAAACACAGATTAAAAAAAAAAAAAAGGAAGAAAGGAAGAAGGGAGAAGGAAAGGGGAAATAAAAAAAAAAAAAGCCAAGGCAAACAACACAAATCCCAACACTCCCCCCCTCCCCTCCCCTCCCACAGGCCCCCCTCCCCTCTCGCAACAAAAGGCAGCCCCCGCACTTAAAAATAAAATCAAAAAACCCCCCCCAAAATCAAAGAAATCCTCCGGGTGGTGAGAAAGTGGGGTTAAAAATCACAGCCAGCTGTTAAAAACATAGCTCAGCTCTGTCGTGGATCCCAGCCGATTGCCCTGGCAGCGCTGAGATTTAGAAGTGAACTGCTGTGTCGCTTTTTTTTTTTTTTTAAAAAAAAGAAATAAAATGAAATAATTGATTAAAAAAAAAAAAAGGAAAAAGAGAAAGGCGTCCGTGTTCTTCGCAAACGCCGCGTTGTTGCCCTTCGGGCTGGAGCAGGTCGCAGCCCCCCACCTCCCCACCGCTAACTTTATTACACAGAGTCAGCTTTCCACAGAGGACACCCCCCCGCTCCCCAACCCCCCCCCCCCCCCCCCCAGCAAAGTTCTCCCTGCTAAAAGGAAGAGAAAGATTAAATATTATCGAGGGGAAAGGGGGGGGGGGCTGTTGGAATAAAACAAAACAGAACAAAAGAGGTCCGAACTTACGATAGCCAAACATTGGTGGAGGAAAAAAAAATAAGAAAGGGGGGGGGGACAGGGTGTAATTAATATCTTTGGTGAGCTTGCCGCCGCGGAGAAAGCCTGCAGTCAGCGTTGCACGGCGAGCGCACAGGCTTCGCGACTGCAAAAAAACGCTCGGGTTCATTAACCATCTCCGCCTCGAGTCCCGAAAGATGACCGAAGTTGGGTTGGTTTGTGGGTTTGTTTTACTTTTTTTTTTTTGTTTTTGGTTTTTTTTTCCTTTGTTTTTTTTTCTTTTTTTTTTTTTTTTTTTTTTTTTTTTTGAAGCCGTGTGTTTGACTGCGGCGGTGCCAGCGCCGTGTACACAAAGGTGACTTCAGGGGAAGGCACGGCTGCCCGGGCTCCCTCCCCGCAAGCACCCGCACCCCACTCATCTTCCCTCCGTCACGCGTTTTCTCCTCAACTTTCCTCTTTTTCTGCTTCCACCCCCCACTCCCCCCCCACCACCCCAAGCCCTCCTCTCCTCCAGGGCCGGACCTCTCTGCCGCTGCCCTCCAGCCCACCTCTCCCTCTCCAACCTGCTCATAAACTTGGCGGTTATTTTTCAATTCACTGCCAGCACAATTTCAACTTGCTTTCCCCCCCCTTCTCCTCATTCCTTATTTTATTTTTTTCATTTTTCCTTGCTCCCCACCCCCCAACAACCCCCCCGACGCCTACCAACTGCCCCTGAAGCTACCCATGAAGTCGCCACATCTGCCAGCTCTTCCAGATCTGGAGCAGCCCCGTTCCTTCTCCTCGCGGCACACAAAATACATATTTTTAAGACCAGTTAAGGAGGCGGCAACCCTCTCACTGCCAAACCGCCGCTGGTGTGGCTCTCAGGCGTCTCTAACGACAGTCGCGGGGTAAACTTTAACCCTAAACCGAGGGAATAACGTTTCGAGGAGGAAGGAGGGCAGGAGACCTTCCTATGCCAGAGAAGGAGCCCAAACGCAAGGAAAACCACGGCTGCTCTCGGGAAGGAGGAGGAGGGGGGGTGAAAAAAAAAAAAAGAGTAAAAAAATAAAATAAATAACATAAGTGGCAGAGCAGCTGGAAGCGGTGAGGAGCCCGCTGCCAGATGCAGGCTGCGGATGCTGCTAAGAGGAGAAGGACCGGTAAATAGGTTATAAATCGCGATTTGTATGCGGGCTTTAAGGAGAGGGTGGAGTTTGAAGAAGAAATAAAATGAGCAGCGTGCTACCAGGGAGAAGGGGGAAAAAAAAATGACAGAAGTACAGAAACCCGGTTCAGTCACAAACTTTCCTTTGAACGCGAGGAGTGAAAACAAGGCCAAATCTCTCACAGCAGCACACTCCGGGGCACCGGGAAGCGGAGATACAGCGGCATGTTTCCCCCTCTTTTTTTTTCTCCCTCTTCCTTTCCCTTTTTCACCCCCTTTCCTCTTTTCCTCCCCACTTACAAGCCTTTCACCTTTCTTTCGGGAGGGGCGGGCAAAAAAAGAAGGAAAAGAGGCCGGGAAACGGATCTGGGGAGAAGTGTTGCGGGTTCAAAAAAGAAATGATGGGGGGGGAAAGGGGACGTGCGTGCGGGGGGAGTGGGTTGGTGTGAAGGGAAGCTGAACGGGAGCACATCTCGTAGGGGAGAGAGATGCATCCTGCGGGCCCCCCCCCCCCCCCCCCCCCCCGCACACACTCCCCCCCGGTCTCACGCCAACAATAGACAGAACCACGTCCAAACACATGCACGCACGGGGGGAGAGCGGCCAAGCGATAAATATTTAGCGAGCGGCCGAGATAATAATAATAATAATAATAATAATAATAATAATAATAATAATAATAATAATAATAATAAATTCCGCGCAGGATGAGCGTGGAAGGGGCGAGCGCGTCCGCGCCGGTTCGAAGGGGGTGGGGAGGAGAGGGAAGAGAGGCACCAAAAAACAAAAAAAAAAAGAAAAAGAAAAACAAAACAAAACAAAACAAAAAAAACAAAACACGAGGGGAAAAAAAAAAAAGCGAGGAGAAAACACTACCGACCAACCCCACCGTCAACAATAACAACAAAACCTGGCGCGGGGCTGCCAGATGGAGTGCAGGCAGAGGGGGAGATTGACGTGTGGATGGGGATGGAGGGGGAGACCTAGGTCGCCGCCGCAGCCAATAAATATATATATATATGTAAATAATGTATATATGCATGCCACGCGCCTATAGATGTATGCGTATATGTATGTATGCGCGTTTATACATATATATTTGTGTGTAGACGGGCACACACACAGACGGAGCGGGGAGGGGGGGTGCGGGATGCGCGGGTGGGATGATGTGCGGGGAGATCCCCCTCTTCCACCCGCGCTCCCGCGGACCCGCGTGGGAGAAAAAGGGACCGGGGTAGGGTGTGGGGGTGGGGGGGAAGGGGAATCGGACCGCGCTTCGGGGGAAAGAAAATATTCACCTTCCCGCCTCATGCCGACTTTCAGGCACTTCTTGAGGCGGCAGTACTGGCACTGGTTGCGGTGGTGCTGGTCGATGGGACAGTTCCTGTTGGCGCGGCACGTGTACGTCAAGTTCCTGCGGACGCTCCTCTTGAAGAAACTTTTGCATCCCTCGCAGGTGAACTGGCCGTAGTGCTTCCCGCTGGACTTGTCCCCGCAAACCACGCACTCGATGTGCTGCTGGCTCTGCCCGGAGCCCTGCTGACCCCCGCCTTTCTCCCCTCCGGCTCCCGGCGTGGACGGGGGTCCCGGCTGGCTGGGGGTCTGCGGGGTGTGGGGTGCCGCCGAGCCCCCCCTGCTGCTGGGGGGGGGGGCTGGTCGCGGGCCGGCTGAGCGGCGGAGGGGTTGGGGCCGCTCGGGTTGCCCCCGGCCACGTCTTCCTGCGGATCTCGCCAGCTGCTAACTACCATTGCCATATCTCGGGCCCAAAAAAGTGCCGGGGAGCGGAGCGTCTCGCTGCGGGCTGCCGGGGTGGGAGAGCGGGGGCCGGGCGGGGGGCGGCCGGCCGGGAGCCGGGGGGGAGCGGGGAGCGGGGGGAGCCTGCCTGCCGCCTGCCTCCTCCGCCTCGGCCGCTGCCCTGCTGCCGCCGGCTGCAGCCGCTCCTGCCGTTTTCTTTATTTTATTTATTTTTCGCCGAGAGTCCCCCTCCTCTCGCTCCGGTTAGGAGATTTTTTTTTTTTTTTTTTTTAGGGAGGGGGGAGGGGGCGGTGGAGGATCCTTCCTCCCCCCTCGCTCTCTCTCCCCTCTCCCTCTCCCCCTTTTTTTTCTTCCCCTTTCCTCTTCCTCCCTTTCCCTTTCCCTTTCCTGCCCTCGCTTTCCCCCCCCCCCACCCCACCCCCCCACCACCACCCCAACCCAAACCCTCTTCTCCTTTAAAACAACCCCCCCCTCCCCTGCCGGGCCGCTCTCCTCGCCCTCCCCTCTCCCCCCCCCCCCACACCCACCCACCCACCCCCACCCCCTACTCCCCGCCGCTTCAAGTTGCAAAATCAGAGACGGCGGAGCGGGCTGCGGGGAGCGGCATTCAGGGGAGTTCAACGCGCCGGACACGACACACGCGGGGCGGGCGGGAGCGCGCGAGCCTCTGCGCCCCCCCACCCCCTCCCCCCCTCCACACAACCCCCCCCCCCTCCCTCCTTCTTCCCCCCCGACGAACTCGCGGGGCCGCGGACGCGGGCACACGCGGTCCCGGTCGCGCTAGGAGCGCGGAGGATGCGCGGGCATAGGGGAAGCCGCGGCGCCGGCGAGGAGGAGGAGGAGGAGGAGGAGGGAGAGGGAGGAGGAGGAGGAGGAGGAGGAGGGGAAGGAAGAGGAGGAGGAGGAGGAGGAGGAGGAGGTCGCCGCTCGCCGCTCGCCGCCGCCGGGGCCCGGCCGCCGCCGCCGAGGCTGCTCCCGGTGCGGGGTCTCGGTGAGGCGGGAGGAGGAGAGATGAAGGCTCCTCGTCGATCAGGGGATGGAGGTGTCCGGGGGCCAGGTCCGGGGCAGGGCGCAGTCAGCCATGCAGGGCGGCGGAGCCGGGGAGCGCGGCGGAGGCGGGCGGGGAGCTGAGGCAGTTTGATCTCCTGTCGCGGCGGCGGCGGCGGAGGAGGAGGAGGAGGAGGAGGAGGAGGTGGTGGAGGAGGAGGAGGAGGAGGAGGAGGTTGCCGGTCGCTGCTCTTTCTCTCCCGAGCTGCTCTCTCTCGCTCTCTGTCTCTCA
>NC_134454.1:3224003-3365969 GCF_030867145.1 Opisthocomus hoazin | reverse complement strand
TCCCCAACCCCCCTGCTGCGCAGCGACAACTTCCCCCCCCCCTCGGCGACCCCCCCCTTCCCAAAAGCGAGGCGCTCCCCCCCCCCCCCCCGAGGGGGGAGGGGAGGGGGGGGGGAGGGGGGGGTCCCTCCGCGCGGCCCCGGCAGCGCGCGGAGCGGGAATCGCTGGCGCCGGCTGCCATCTAGCGGGCGCGGGGGGCACCGGGGGTCCGGTGCGGGGGGGGACATGGACCGGGGGGGCCGGCCCAGGCCTCTCACACCCCCCCTCTTTTAAACAAAACCCCCCATTTTTTCTTCTTTCCCCTTCCGTATTTTTAACAGAAAACCGCGCTGGGGAGAAGGATTTTCAATCTCTGTCCCTCCTTTCCCGCCCCTCCCCCCTCCCGCCGGAGTCTGAAATCCGCTTCGGTGTCGACCGAAAAGAAATAAACTCTAAAAAAAATAAATAACCCCCCCACCCCTCAAATTTCACCCCTCTCCCCGGCATCAACTCGTCTCTTGCCGCCCTCCCCTTCCCTCCCACCAAAGTTCGTGCCCGGGTGGGGGGAAAAACCCGCGGAGGGGGAAAGGGGGGTGGTGAAACGTACGGCGGGAGTTTTATTGTCATTATTATATTATTTTTTTGAAAGGGATGTCGTCTGAATTAAAAAAAAAATCAAAAACTCTCAACTTTGATGTATCGTGATCACTTCTTTCTTTTTACCCTTTCCCCCCTCTCCTCCTTTCCCTGACAGCTCCGAGTCCGGGAGCCGGCTGGAGGGGAAAGCGAATCCTCCATCATTTCAGAGATCAGAATAAACGCTGGGTTTTCTCCCCGAAATAATGAAGAGGGTTTCAATGAGTCCCCCGGCCCAGCCGTCCCTATTGTAGGCTGCGTCGATAAAAAGGATGTTATTGACTATGCAACAGCGGGCTTCTTTCCTTTAACAGCCCCCCCCCCCCCCCCCCTTTCCAAATAAACTCCCGGTCCCGTCTCCCGGTCAGTGAAAAGGTGAAACGAATAAGATTAAACCGGACAAAAAAAAAATAAAAAAGAGAGGGAAGCGAGCTGGGTATGTATATCATCTGGGTTTTACTCCCCGGACTGCGAAGAGACAGGGAGTAAAAGAGGCAGAGCAAGGCACGGAGGGGGGGGGGGGGGGTGGGAGAGGGAGAGAGGGAGAGAGAGAGAGAGACAGAGAGACAGAGAGACAGGCAGAGGAGGAAAAGCCGGAGAGAAGGTGGACGGACCCAGCGGCCGCAGCCCCCCCCCCCCTCCCCTCCCCGACCCGGCACCGCCGGCACCCCCGGACCCCGCTCCCAACCCCCAGGCAAGTCGCCGCTGCTCTCCTCGGGCTTTCGGGGCGGGGGAAGGGGGAAAGGGGAGAACCCCCCCCCCAACACCCGCCCCCCCCCCTCAAAGTACTCGGGCATCCCCTTATTTAGGCGCCAAGTCTTCATTGGGGTAAGTGAGGTATAAACAAATTTAGATAGCGATCCCCCACGCGTGAGGGGGTTTTCCACTCCACACACCCCCCCCCCCGGGTTCAGATAACGCGTGTCTCGGAGCCGGCCCACGCGTGTTCTCCGGCGCAGACCCCGCGTCGATGCGGGGCACGGCTTGGACGGCGGGGGGGGGGTGGAAGGGGGGTTTGGGGGGGGGGGGGTGTGTGCGAGCATCCCGCCCTGCTCCCCGCACTTCACCTGCTCGGTTCGTTAGGCGATGGGTTAATGAACGGATCGATGGCAGGCTCGGCTTCACCCGGAGATGGTGTCAGCAGATTAGCGGGGCAGCGATCAGGCGCGGCCGGGAGGAAGCCAAAAACCTCTCAAATCGCCCTATTTTGGGGAGGGGGGGAGTAGGGGGGGGTATGTGAGGCCGGGAGGTATTCTCTCTGCTGGCCCGGCTGCGAACGCGTCTGGAAGCGACTGTTTAAATATGGGTTTTTAGGAAGAAAATAAAATAAAAGGTGTATGGAAGGGCCGGTGGGGTTTGCGGGGTCCCGTCGCGGTGCAGGGGCCTGGGGTGGGGGCCGGGGGGGGGGGAGGCAGCCCCGTCCCCCCCCGCTGAGCTGGTGAAAACGCGGTGCTGTCGGCGGGAGGCATCTCCCGGGCAGAGCGCAGGGACACTCGGCAGCGGTCACCGCTCACCTTTAATTGGGAAATGAGTTTTGATTGCTTTTTAACCTCTGCGGGCCCGGAACGGGCAGACGAGAAGACGCTGCGGATTCCCTCGGGTTTATATATCCCCCCCCCGCCCCGGTCGCGCTGGAGCCCGCTTTTCCCAGGCCGCGGTTCAGGCTGGGATGACGTTGGCGGAGTTTTGGGAGGATTTAGGGTCTGTTTGGGGTTTTTTATCTTTTTTATTCTTTTTTTTAGACTTTTTTTTTACTTTTTTTTTTAACTTTTCTTTACTCTTTTATTTACTTTTTTTTACTCTTCTCTTTTTACTTTGTTTAAACATTTTTTCACTTTTTTACTCTGTTCTTAAACTTTTTTTACTTTTTTACTCTTTCTTTTTTCCTTTTTTTACTCCTTCTTTTTTACTTCTCTTTACTCTTTTCTTTTTTTACTTTTTTTTTTTTTTTTTTTTTTTTTTTTACTCTTTTTTTCTCCCACCACTTGCCGTGTCTCTCTTCCCCTCCACCACTTTCTGTGTCTCTGTTCCCCTCCACTGTGTAATCCAACCCGGGACGTCTCTACCCCCCCTCTCCTCCTTAACCCCTCCAGAAAGTAAAAGTTCCTCTGCAGATTAGTGAATGACAACTTCCACGCTCTATTTATGTCGGGGGGGGGGAGGCGAAAGGGGAAGAGCATAATAAAACCCCCAACTATTATGATTTGGTAAGTGGCAGGGCCGCTCGTAAGCCGGAGCGGAGATGCATAGCCTGCATATTCCAAAACAAACATTGAGTGACTGCTTCACCTGCAGGCTCCACCAGGGAATAGATATATGTATAAAAACACAGTCGGGCATGCACGGGTGTACACATATATGTGTGTGTGTATAGATATATATAAATATGCACACACACACGTAGGGAGCGGGGTAGAGGGAGGACAACAAATGCTGCTGTCACAGGGCGCAGCCAGCAGCTCTGACGTGCAAAAAAATGTCCCTCTTCCAATTTTCTGCGTTTTCAGCTCCAAGCTGCTTATGCCTGCGAGCCGGGGTGCTGTAAAACCCAAATGTCGCGTTGGGGACCCTTGCCCTTGCTCCTCACCCCTCCTGCTCTCCAGACCCCAGTCCCCATGTGTGCCTCTTGGTCGGGGCCATTGGGATCCCCTTTCCCTGGCCAAATCCGGTGGTGAACGGGACATGACTGGTGACAGCGAGACCCCCACAGACTCCAAGCCATGTCCTGGCCCTGCAGCCCCCCGGGGACCCCCACTGTGGGCCGGGCAGGGCCTCGACAGCAGGCCAGGCCTCACTTCCCATCAGCGGTGATGGGGCCTTTCTTCACTGGCCTTTTTCTTCTTTTTTGCCCTTTCCCTCCCCCCTTTCTTTACCCCCTTTTTTCTTCCCCCCCTCCTTTTTTCCTCCCCTCTTTCCTTTCCCCTCTCCTTTCTTTTTTCCCCTCCTTTCTTTCCCCCCTCCTTTCTTTCCCCCCTCCTTTCTTTCTCCCTCCTTTCTTCACCCCCCTCCTTTCTTCCCCCCCTCCTTCCTTTTCCCCCCTCCCCTCCTTTCTTTCCCCCCGCCTTCCCTCCCCCCTTAAGGACAACCGAGGTCTCTGTGGAGGGCAGGACAAGATATGTGGAGGGGGGGAGGAGGTGTTTTTTGGGGGGCACACGGCCCGGGGAAGGGGGTCTGCACTGGATTGCGTCTCTCCGGGGCAGTCGGGGAGTTTGGGGGGGGGGGACAAGGACACGGGGCCAGTCCCTCCGAGGGGGTCTGGGCTGCTCGATCGCTGCTGCCCGGAGAACCCGGGGGGGCTTTGTGCCGAACCCCCCCGCCGCCGCTTTCTGAAGGGAGCCCCGAGGCCGGGGGACCGGACACGGCCCCCCCTCGCTGGTGGGCATCTCCACGCTCCCCTCCAGGTATCCCCTGTCGCGATAGTCCAGGCCGTTCCGCTACATCCCAAAGCAGGCTGCTGGCCTTGGGAAAGAGAGGGTCTCCACCTTTCCCTGTACAGGCCCCCCCCACCCCCAAGCCCCGGCCCCCCCCATCACGCATATCCTGCTTAATTTCTTTATATTTTACAAAAAAATTTTCTCGTGGGAGCACACTCCTTGCTCCCTCTCACCACTCCGAAACCTCCACCCTGGGTGGGGGGCTGACATCTCCGCCTTGTCCCCAGGGGCTGCACATCCCGGGGGTCCCACGACCCCCCCGGGGAAGGTGTGTGTGTGTCCCCCAACCCTCTGCTTGTGCTTAACCCAGCGGTGCGACCTCTCCCCACCCCCCCCCCCCCCCCGCACGCCGTCCGCTTCCCTGCAATTATTTTAGACGGGATAGGCAAAAAAAAAAAGGGCGGCGTGACTGAGCCCCCCCCCGACCCCCCGCGGCCCCCTCGGGAAGGCGATCCGCGAAGAGCCGGGGTTTTGCCGTTTGTCAGCTCCTCGGCGGCACCGGGCTCGGCTGCCGACCCCGAGAGCAGGGCGCTGGATCGCGACTTTGCGCTCGGCGTCCGTCCGAACAGAGACGCCTGAGCATTTTGTTTTTTTTTTTTTTAATTTAAAAAAAAAGAAAAAAAATGTAAAAAAGGGGTTAAAAAAAAATAATCTGTGCCTGGAGGTAAAAAAAATAATAAATAATTAAAATAAAAACCCAAAAGAACCTCGCTAAAAACCCCAAACCACAGGTCTGCGTGGAGAAGGGAGGGAAAGCACCCAAACCCAAGGCCACTTGCCCAGCAGCGTAAAGGAGCGGTGGCAATCCCCGAGTAGACCTCCAGGAAAATAAATTGGTGACCTCCTGGTGCGAACCGAACCTTCCTACGGGGCAAACCCGGGGAACCATTTCCAACGCGCCGGCGAATCCGCCACCAAATATTTATTTTCGGCGCAAAATCGAGCTGCGGAGATCTGAGCTCCGAAGCCAAGGGGGACGAAAGTGTACGAAAAGCCATTTGACACCAGGCTTTTTTTTCTTTTCCTGCGCTGAAACACCTCTGGCTGTGTGTTTTAAAACCCCCTCCCCGGCTTCTGCGAGGGGGGAATTAGGTGTTATTTATCACCCCGAGTTGGGATGGAGCCTTTTGATGGAGAGACGGCGCTCGGAAGCGGGTTTGGAAGTTGCGGGGTTGTCCTGGCAGCGCGATCGACGGCAGGGTGTGATCGTTTTCCTCACGGTTACCTGTCAGAGATCCCATTTCTTCTGCTCGTGGGGATTAGTCCGTCAGGAGCGGGTTCGGGCAGACCAGGGACCGGCTCCAAGGCGTTCAAGTGTTTAATGTCACTTTCTCCCCAGCATCCGAGGTAAAAAAAATATTTAAAAAAAAATGTTTCGCCGGGGGAAAACGCAGCTGGGAAGAACAGTTGCGGTATAATCATAGTTACCTCGTCAGAAGTTGGTCTGAGTAATAAACCTCAGCGTTTTCAGTTAAACTGTCAGGGGGAAAGAGATGTTTATTGCGGAGCGGTCCGCCTGCTCAGGGAGGACGGGGATGCTCTTTAGATAAAGTTTAAACGAAACAGAATAAACACAGCAAATCGCTCCAGCCCGGCACAAAAGCTGTAAATGACTGCTGTGTATTTTACCACGCGAAGGCTCTTTTTTATTTCTTTTCCATTTCTTTTTAAATTTTTTTTCAAATTATTATTATTTTTTTTTATTATTCGCACCTTTGCCCGGGTGAAGCCCGGCCGTACCCTACGGCGCCGTTAATCAGGTATACAAAATCGCCTGATCCTACCAAACGGGGCTAGAGTTATACGTTTTATTGTTAACCCCTTGCACCGAATCTTCTGAAGCTGAAAGGGAAAAAGGAAAGGGCTTTTGTCCGAGCTGATCCTCGGCTATTCTGGGGCTCAGGTTGGTGTGAAAGGGACGAGGAGGTCACTTGAAATCTCCTTTTATCTACTCCTATTTTCTCTCTGGATCAGCAACTTTGAATGGACACCATCTAATCGCTCGTAATGGAAAAAGGGGGGGGGGATAAAAAAAAAAAAAGAATTAAAGAAGAAGAAAAAAAAGGTGTGTGTGCGCGCTCTGGGAGAACGAAAACCCCTTTGCGCGGGGGCTGCGCTACCGGAGGGATCCCCGCCAGCGGGTGCGCGCACATAGGGACACGCGTGGGCAGGGGCGACGAGCGTGGCCCCCCCCCCCCCCCCCCTCGCGGGGCTGGGTACCCCATGTCTCGCTGGGGGAGCGGAGGGGGGTCCGGGAGGGGTGGGGGGGGGGCAACCCGCGGGCCGGAGACCCCTCTCAGCGAGGACCCGTGGCTGAGGAGGAGGGGGGATGTGTGTGGGGGATGCTCGGGAGCGCGGAGAGTCGGCCCGACCTTGTGTTCCCCTTTCAGCCTCAGAACCCGGGGTTTTTTGGTAATTTTGAGTTTATTGAGGGTACCAGGGCAGGGAGAAAGGCGGCTTTTGAAGGGGGGGGCTGCAGCCCTTGGGTGGGCAACGGGCAAAGCGGGGCCGGTTGCCCGAGCCTGGCCGGTCTGCAGGCGGAGACCGGGGTGCGAGGGGTTTCCTAGGGGTCACCTTGCCGAGGCTCGTTATATATATATATTTTTTTTTTTGTGAGGCTGAAATTAAAAAAAAGAAAAGGAAAAAGAGATGCTGACAAAATGGGGGGCCGCTGGCAAATAGAAAAAGCTTTGTTCTAGAGGCTGAAGCCAGGGCACTATCTCTTCCCTCCTCGCCGCTCAGAAAATCGGCGTTTCTTCCCCCAAGTCCGGGATGCTTTCCCCTCTAAATTCCTCCGAGCGACTACTTTGTTGCTAAGGCTACAGGTTCCCATCCCGACACACGAAATCCTTTGCCGCTCCAGGACCGGCTCAAGCCCCTGGGCAGAAGTCCTGGCTTCAGCAGACACCCTCCAAACTCCTCCCGGTGTCCCCCCCCCCCCCCCCCCCCAAATACCTGCTAAGGTCTGAGGTTCAAACGGGGGGCTAAACCAGTCCCCCCTCCTTCCTTCCTTCCCCCCCCCCCCCCCTCTGCTGGGACTTCTGGTGAATAGGTGGCGAGAAGCAACCCAGTCCAATAAAGATTAAATTAAGTAGAAGAAATCCAGCCGGTGTAGATTTTGAAGCTCCGGCGGGGCGTCAAACCGATGTTTAACGCATTTTTTCCACTCACTGTGCACAAGTCCTCAGCTCCCCCCCCCCCCCCACCTCCTACAGCCTCGTGTAATTTTCCCAATCCCTTGAGGAGGAGGAGGAGGTTTCGAGGTGATGGTGATGTGCGGACACACAGGACAGACGCGGGCTGGAAGGGGGTCCCCCAGACCCTGAGACCTTGTCCTGTCCCCCAATGCCGTGGGAAGAGGCAGGGGACACCGCGTCCCCAGGCAGGGTTGGGGGGGGGGCTCCTTCAGCACAGAGGCACCTGCGATTTGGGGTGCTGCGAGGGTCTTCCGGGCTGTTCCTAAATGCAGAGTTCGGGTGGATGGGGAATTAGCCTTTTTTTAAATTTTCCTTTTTATTCTTTTTTTTGTTAAGCAGGACCAACCTCCTCTTCCCCCCTCCCCCGCCCTCGCCCACCCGCTTGGCTGCACTGGCCGGGAAAAAAAAAAATACGGTTTTATCACCCCTGCTCAGCAGAGTGGACACATGTCTGTAAACCGCTGAGCCCTCCAGCACCGCCGGTCTGGGAGCGTGGCTCTCCTGGATGCGAAAGGAGGGAAGAAAAACCCCAAAACCCTCCAAAATAACCCCAAAAAACCCCCAGCCCCGGAGACGCTCGCCGCCCTGGTAAAGTTAAGCGTGACTCCGCGAACGTCTGTAAATGCAAATAGAAATGAATAAATAAACCTCAAACCAGGTAGTTTGGGTGTAATAGTTTAGCAGGACTAATTGCAGACAATGGAGCCGAAATGACTTTTCCAATTAGCTGCTGGTTGGAGTTTAGTCGGAGGAACTGTCAGCTCCAGCGATGGGTAATTGCTTTATTGCTCACAAAACTATCATCTATTTAGAACATATGCGCTAATTACTCTGGATGGGCGTCGGAAAAGAGACCATAAATCTATTAGCACTTTAAAAAGTCTAGGGTACTTGTGAGCGACCAAACTCCCTTTCCTTGGCGCGTTAAGGGCGAGATCCGTCCTTCCAGAAAATAAAAATAAAATAAAGCGGGCAGGCTGCACCGCACGTGGGCCAGGGTAGATTTGCGACCTCGGAAGGGGGGAAGAGTGGTCACCTCCGAGTGAGGAAAGCCTCTTTCTGTAGCCCAAACCGGCGCAATAAATCACTGTCATAAAAACGATTTTCCTCTTTAGCCTCGCGCTATTTTATTTTATTTTATTTTATTTTTTAAGCAGAAAGATTAGTTTAGAAATCTTTTAATTGGATTACTCTGGAAAATTAATCTCCTTCAGGCTCGCTAGGTTTGTGTACCAAATATTGGGAATTAACTCAGCCCCACGGAAAGCATCCCGGGCGCCTTTTGTCGGAGCCGGCGGAGGGAAGGGGCAGGTGGGGAAGGTGGCATCTCACCGTACGCCCTCGCCTCCCCCCGCAGCTCTCCGTGCGGATTCACCGCCCTCCGCGTCGCGTAGCACCGCGCTGTGAAGGGGATAAGCAGAATGGTTTGCCGGACTGGGATACGGAGCAGCGCTCCAGTGCGCGGTGGAAAGTTTGGGGGGGGGGGGAGAAAAAACAAACCATAAACCCCCAAAACAGGCAAAAGGAGTTTTGGCAGCCTGAGGAGCAGTAACCCCCCAGGCACCGCGCTCTGGAGGAGCATCCCGGGGTCGAAGCTGTATCCCGACCCCCGACCCGTCCCGGTCTAGGTCCCTCTCCCCGGGGATGACCTGGTCCCGGTCCCCAGGGTTGCTCGGGGGTCCCGATCCCCTCTCCGGGGGTGACCCGGCCCCACTCCCCGTCCCAGCCCGCCCCCCCCCCGCTTTCGGAGCCGCCCGAGGGGACCTCCCCACGCCAGGATCCCCGATTTTTCAGCCCAATTTAGCTGCTGGCGGCAGCGCCGTGAGGTGTGGTTAATCGGTGGGCGGATAAAGGCACGGTGGCTTGTCAGGGGGGTCGCTGGCGACCCTTTAGCACACCGTCTTCCCCCCCCCCCTTCTGTCAGCGGAGACGCGCCCTACCTCCGCTAAAAGAGCAATAAGGCTGGGCTCATTTATTTATTTTTTTTATTTTTACTTGTTTATTTATTTTATTTTTTTCCCCCGAAGGAAACGAACCTGCGGCTTGTTCCCGGTGATTTATACCCAGGTCGTGACAGTGCGCGGAGTCGTGGAAGCCGCGGGTGGGGGGGGACACGGGAGTGGCTCCGTTGGGGGGGGGCTGGGGGGAAGATAAGGAGCGGGAGGCAGGGACCGTGAGCGTGGGCGTGTGGTGATGCTCAGGGGCAGGTAAGCTGGCACGGCCCGAGATGGAGGAGGATGATGAGGGCGAGGAGGGCTTCTGACCTCCCGCCAGCGTTAATTTCTGGGTGTCGGCCGCCGCCGAGCCACCAAACCGCCCTTAACAAAACACCCGACGGGGATGCGCGCAGAGATACGCGGAGGGGGCAAGGTGCGTGTCACCCACACCCCCACGCTGCAGCCCGACTCTTGGGGGGGGGGACACACGACCCCGGACCCCCAAACTCCAGCCCTTGCCCGCAGCCGTACCGCACGACACGCATGGGAACCCCTGCGCGGACGCGCACGGGCGGCTCTTTATTTCCAGGGGGTGTTTAATGCCCTTGCTTAAGGCAGCCCTGTGGTCTGCGGTGAATTAATTACTCCGGCGCTGATCCAGCCCGGATCCCCGCTCACCTCCGGTGACAGGTAAAAGTTTCTCAGCTCCGTGCCCTAGCTAAACAGGTTAATAGGCTTTGGCAGGGTGCTTATGCCTCCTCGCACGATGCTAAATGAATCTTAAAGCCCCTCCCGAGACCAGCTCTCTGCCTCTCTCCCTGTCCGTCTCCCTCCGCTTCGGACGTGCCCCGTGGAAATTTGTTTGCAGTTTCGAAGACTCCAGCCTTGGTTTCTCCAGCTTTGAGCTCCCTCTGGAAGCGGGAAGAGCAATTACTCCGCATTTGCCGTACATATTTCATCGCCGCGATGGATCGCGGGTGTTGCCTTCTCGCCTCCCCCGCGCAGCCCCGGGGATGCTCCCGGGGTCGGGTCGGGGGATGGCCAACGCACCCCTCACGCACCCCGCGGGACACCCCCCCCCCCCACTGCACAACCCATCGGAGGTGCAGAGAGAGGCGGGTTGGCCTCTTCCCCCCCCCCCCCCCCCCCCGTCCGCTCCCCCCCGTCCCCACCGCGGAGATGCTGCCTCCTGCCCACGCGTGATGTTTCCTGCGTGGACAGGCGTCTTTCTCGGTTTCAAGCCCGGAGGAGAAGCCGAACGCTTGAGGAGGGGTGGAAGAGCACGGCAAGAGGCAGGGACCCCCCCAACCCGGGGGCGAACACGTCGAGAGGGGAGGGAGAGGAGAGCAGCGGGGCTGAGGGACCCGAGTGGGGGGGGAGGGCAGGAAAAACACTCCGCCACCCCCCTCTGAAACAAGGAAACAGCTAGAAACCCCCCCCAGCAGTGCGTTTTTGGCCTGTGGGATGGTGGCTTGTGATCTCGGCCGTGCGGTGGTCCCGGGGAGAGGGTCCCGGGGTTGCTTTCGCGGCGGAGGCTGCGCATCCCCGGACGGCGTCAAACAGTGCCACGGGTCAGTGTCACGATGACGTACGACACACGGCCAGGGATCGTGATGAGTGACTGGCGTCGTGGACGTGGATCGGGGACCAAAAGTCTCCTTGACAATCCTGAGTCATATGTCTTGGGGGGAGGATAGTTTTACATCCACGATCCGTTTATTTGGAGCCAGTTCCGTGGAGCGCAAGACAGAGCCTCCCTAAGTAGGATAAAACGGGCTTAAACGGCACAAAGGGTTGCGGGGGGAAATCTGAAGAGGTCACCGATTTAAGCTCAAAGCTTGGCAAAAAAAGGAAAAAAAACAAAAAAAACCCCACCCAAACCCCACCCGCTATTCCCAGTTGAGAAGGACCCCCCTGCTTTCTCCCGCCAGCCTGGGAAAGGCTCAGCTCCGCGCTACCCAGCGCATCTCCCGCACCCCGCGCTGCCACGGCTCCTCCCGACCCCCCTAGTGGGTCCTCCGCCCGGGCGGAAAGCACCCTGCCCATAAACCGCGTAAAATCAGCGAAACGCGCCCCAAAACGCCTCTCACTGCGAGGGGGAGCTGCCCCTGAGGGTATGCTTTCCCCGCTCCTGTCCCCTTTCAAACACCCCGAACTACCAGAGTGAAGTTTGGGGCTGCACTTCTTTATTATTTTATTTTATTTTATTTTATTTTATTTTATTTTATTTTATTTTATTTTATTTTATTTTATTTTATTTTATTTTATTTTATTTTATTTTATTTTTCTATTTTTTTTCCTTCCTCCCCAAACCATCCCAAACTACCAGAGTGAAGATTGGGAATGCTTTCTTTTTTTTTTTTTTTTTTCTTCTCTTCTTTTTTCTTCCCCCCTCTCCAACCATCCCGAAATACCAGAGTGAAGTTTGGGGCTGCGTTTTTTTTCTTTTCTTTTTGTTTTTTATTTATTTCCCCCCTCCAGCCCCCCTCTGTCACGCACTTGTCCCCAAGCTTGTGCCCCTCTCGGCGGGCGTCCCAAGCTGGGCAAGCAGGCCCCGGTGACCCGCTGCAGGCCACCAGCACCCCGAAAACCACGGGTTCATGGCATTTAAATAGGGCGTTTATCCCGCCAGGAGCAGAATGAAAGGTGTTTGCGCCGAAAAAGCAGAGTCACTAGAGGGAAACCACCTTTCAGACCGACACCACCAAAAAAAAAAAAAAGAAAAAAAGAAAAAATCTGCTGATCCAGATGCTGTAAGAAGTTCAGTAAATGTGCGAGCAGGTAACACAGGGAATAGCGACACTGTTAACAGAAAACATCTAATTAGCAATGACTTCATTTGATTGGGAGGATGAAAAAGCCTTCTTAAATCAGTCCAGATTTACTGGCCTGAGCGCGGCCAATTTATGAATATGGAGGCTGTATTGAGTCTGCCTTCTCTCAAGATGTCATCTGAGGGGTAATAGTATAGGTGAAGTCATTTAGTTACACTGTGGAAACTTTTATAGTCCCTTTCTTGGGAATTTAATTCAGTGCTTCTTCATTTTATTAGGAACAGACCGACTCCATCAACCGCGCTCTCCGTGTTTGGAGGCACGACTGCTTGAAGCAATTAGGCTCCCCAATTAGCATACTTCTGCTGACCCCAGCAGCACCGCCGGGTCCTTGCCTTATCCATCTCTCCAAACCAGGGGGAAAGCCGGGATAAAACGTGCCTCGCAAGAGTCCAGGGCGGCGAAACCAGCTCGCAAGCGGGCTACCAGAAATTACCCCTTTGCCCTGAGAGGGGGAGAAGGGAGGGGGGTGAACAAAAACCCTCCGCCTTTCGGTTTTTTTGCTCTTTTCGGGCGTTTCTCGCCGGTTTCCAGTGCGCTCGGGGCGGGTGGGCAGGACCCGCAGCCCCGGGGGGGGGGGGGTATGTGGGAGGTCATCCCGGGGGATGGAGGATGCCTCCGGCTCTGCTCCGCTCCCGAGACGTGGGTCACGTCCACGCGGGACCGGCAGCGAGGGCACCGCGGCCCCTTGCACTCGTGGGTTTTGGTTTTTCTTTTGCGGGGTGGTCACGCCCGGCAAGCCCCCCACCTCCCCCTCCGTCCTTTTGGGCATCACCCCGCGGCTTTTCAGCACGGGTGGATGGTTTCAAACCCTGGCCAGCCCCCCCTAGTCCTCCATGCTGCGTGGGTTTCCCGTAAAGGAAACCTCAGGGGGGCTGCGAGGATGGAGGGGGAGAGCGGGTCTGATCCTGCCCAGCCCCCCCCCCCCCCCCCATCCATCCCACGCAGCTGAAAATGCGGGTCAGGATCAACGCAGCCAGTGCCCGAGGGGCCCGATCCTGCAAAACCCGCGGGGGTGGGGACCCTCACCTTCCTCCTTGCCTCCAAAAGTCAGTATTTCCTCAGGTAAAAAGACTCACCCCCTCCCCTTCACCCCCCAACCCTGCTGAAAGACCGCGGAGGGGATCCGGGGAGCCCGCGTTCGGCAGATAGAGCCATCCGCCCAGAGCTTCGCAGCACTGCAGAAGAAAAATCTCTATAAAAAGAAATAGGCAATCAACTGAAATCTATCCTCTTTAAATAAACTGATTCCTTAGTATTTTCCCAGTGTTGCTGTAAGTTGTTGTCTGTGATGTCCCCCAGGGCTCTTTCCTCTGCTCTCTGATTTGGTGTATAAAAGCAGCTCTGAATGATGGATTACTGTGTCATTGCAGCCTGCGAAGGATTAATTTGTTTCATTGATTTCTCTTTAGGCAGATTGCCAGAATTCTCTGCTTCCCACCTTTCCCTGGGACTTCCAGCAGTAATAGACAGTAATAGCCTAAGACAAATCAGCCCATTCTTGTAAAAATAGAAACACAAAATCCTGAAGTCCCAGGAAAGCCGTAAAGAAGTTTGGGGTTTTTTTCCCCCCTTGTTGTGCTGTAAAGCCACCGATTCTTAAGGCGAGTCCATCTTCTCTCCTCTCCCCGCTCCCCTTCCATAAAGCAGGTTGCAGAGTCCTGGGTGGGTGGGGGCTGCTTGGTCTCAAGAACGGTTTCAACAAGCAGTTGTGTGTGAATGGTGGACATTTGATGGTCATGGAGAGACGTTTTTTGTTCATGCTCAACAGCAAGGTTAGGAACCACGGACGGGCTGAGTAAACCTCATGGTTCTTTCTTTCTTAAAATCACCGGGCCGCCTGCAGCTGATCTGTTATCGATCTGGGGTGAGGAGAAGAAACGCGGTTCATGTCAGCTCCGGGAGTCACCGGTCTGGTGCGGACTCTCCCGGATCAATTCGTCTGCATGCTTTCAGGATAACCTGATGGGAAAATCAGGCCTTGAAGTGCTGGGATGTGGTGGAAAAAGGGATCTGGGTACCCGTTACGGTGCAGGTCGTGGGAGGGCGAGGGGAGGAGAGGAGACCGGATGCCGTGGGTAGCCCACCGCTGCCGTTCTGCCCACAGCGTTGCTCTTTTCAGACCTGGGCATGGGTCAGCTCTGCTAATCTACCTGTTTCCACAGTGCAGCGCTAAATTTTGTATGGGTTTAGTGTTCTCAAGTTAAACTTCAGACACAATTATTCCTAAGGTAAAAAGTAATGTTGTCGTGGGCTAGTGTCTTCCCAGCTCAGGCTCGTGTCGAGCCGTGCCGTGCCGAAACAGCACTTCTGGACAGCACCGAGGGCAGAGGAGCGTTTCTTTCGCCTCTGTATCCTCCTTGCAATGAAAGCAGCTCCACAGCTATTTTCAAAGGGACAGTAAAATCACCGTACTGGGTAGCACAGATCCACTGTGTCGCAAACCTAGGAAATTCTGAAGTTACAGCCCTATATATATTCCCCCCCCCCCCCCCCCCCGCTCTCCAGGAGTATGTTAGCCTGCTACTTCCTATTTTAATTTACTGTAATTTCAGGTTGAGTCCAAATACCAGTACTTGGGTCACAGCGTGATTTCCTTGATACCATGCCAGAAAACATGCCTTGCCCTGCCTGAGCGATGTTCTTGTATTTACTTGCGCGAGATCCCTCTGTGGTGCGTAGAGTCTGACTTTTCCCTTCTCCACCTAAAGCAGTTTGTGCAGGAACCGTTATAGCAGTCGTGAAGAGGGCTACGTGTTCGCCCCTGGGAATCCCCAGAAATCCCTACATTGTCTGGGGAAACCCTGCGGCGTGGGTTAGCCTGCAGAAAGACAAGGGTGTCTGCCTCCGGGCACAGCAGCGTGGAGAACGCTGGTGTGTCCCGGGGAATGCCGCGAGCTTCCCTTCTAAGGCTGCTCCAGCCTGACGGGGACCCCCACCCCTTTGCTGGCATACCACGGACTCGCTTTGCCCGGCGTTCCCACTCCCAATGGGTTTTCACTGCCGAGAAACTTTGAAAAGAAAGGCACGAAACGCAGCAGTTCACGTTTTTCGTGCTCGGATAGCCAAGCCCCGGGGAGGCTTGGCTCAGAACGCGGGGACTCGTCTTGCTTGGGAGCGAATTCTCCCATCCCCTCTGCCCCTTCCTCCCTGCTGATCCTTTCCAGCTCACATAGGAGAACCCTTCTGCTCCTTTGCTAGGCACTGAGGAAGGTTTTGATTTTGGTAAATAATAGCAGCAATATTATTTGCCTGGAAAGTCTGAGTTAGGAGCGGAGAGAGCTTTCCACCCCCATCCCTCCCGTTTGCAGTAAGCCAGGCAGAATCCATCACAGACTCAACTTAAAAAGCTTAAGTGAAGCTCACATCCTTTCATCCCTGCAGGACTGGAGAGAAAAAGAGTCTGTTAGATTAGCAAACATTAACCTCTCGCATAGTTCTGGATGTAGGATTAATGTCTACTGAAGGGACAGCTGTATGACCCTTGCACATGCACTAACTATACATTAGGGCTGTCACTCGATCGATCGGGAGAAGTTTGTGTGAAGAAGCGCTGCCCACCAGGGAGCAAAACAGAACGGAGCTGGAAAAAGCCATTTGTGCTTTTGCTAAGACACACTTTTAAAAAACTCGGTTCCCTTTTCTGGCGTCCGCGGTGCAGGCGAGCTGAAATCTGCGTGCTTCACCCCGAGGTTCTGCCGCACGCGGACCACACGCGATTTCCAGCTGTGACCCTGCGAGCAGCTCATCGATGGGCAAAATGCAGACCTGTGCCAGCGCCGGGTCTGGACACAGCAGAGCGTTGCTTAGACTCTGCCCCCATGAGACCGGTGGGTCCTGGTGGGATTCTCACTGGCTGTTCGTTAGCGTCTCCATTCCCACTTAGCTCATTCGGAAGAGGATCCTCTCCAAAACTTCTCTTCCTTACCCTCCTCTCTAAGTAAAAAGTAGAAAGTGGGGTGGATAATATGTTTGTCAGACTTTCTTCCCGTTAAAATGTGAAAACTTCATGCTATGAAAACACAGGTTGATTGCTTCCTTGGGTTTGCTGGATCAGGTACAAACGCTGGGCTTGACTTTGGTCACGCCCTATTTTGGTGTTAGTCTAACTCTTCTCACAACACAGGAATTCCACAGATGTAACAGCAGGTTCAGAGCATTTCTGAAAACAGACTTATTTTAGTTATATAAATGAAAATAAATGCTTATTGTTTAAGCCTGTATATTATTCATTAGCGGTTTCTGGGAGTCCGATCCACACAAATATTTGGATGTCAAATATTGAACTTTTGCAGCCCTTGATGGTAGGAGAAACAACTGTGCTGTGGGCTCCCAAGCACCCTGTAGGAAGAAAGGAGAGAGGTACGTCCCACAGAACAAGGTCGGTGGGAGCCCGCGTGCCTTGCAGGGTGCCCTAATGGGGACATTGACCATCAGCGTGGCCCGTGGTGGCCCACACAGAGCCTTCAGCCAGGGCTAGGTGACTTCTGAATGTAGTCAGATGCAGACCAAACACTCGAAGAGGTGACCCCAGTGCCTTTTTAGCTGGGTCTGCTGTGACTGGGGCATGTGCTGAGAAGATGAGCTACCTGAGATATGCTTGCAGACAGACCTGTCCGCTACAGATGGTCATACCCAGCCCTTGCCAGCACACAGAACAGAGCTGCGCATCCCAGACCCCTCGATCCAGGCTCAGCTTAAAAGGGGTAGAGGTCAGACACCAGGATGAACATGAAACCCTGGCAGCAGAGATGACCGTTGCCGCGAGGCCAAGGGGCCGGGCAGGCGAGTGGCACTTGCGCAAGGGCTGCAGGCACGAACGCTGCTCGGTGCGGTGGCGAGCTCTGCGCTTCGCAGGATCGAGGTTTTTATCCAAAGCGCTTTTCTGGCAGTAGTTACTTGACCCAGCAGCTCGTGCTGGAGCTGCCTGATTCTCAAAATCCGTCACCCAGAGCTGAAAGATGCAGCAGAAGGAGCTGTGGCATGTGCAGAGAGACAGTGCACCGGTAACTGACTGCGCTGTGGACTGGCCAAAAACTGTCCTACAGGACAGTCTCCAAAGAGAATGCCGACTTCGCAGAAGAGTGTTTCAGAGGAATATATCAATTTCATCATCTCTTTAAACAGGATAGCATGAAAACGCTCTGTTAGAGCAGTCCTGAAATATTACCCATCCCTTCAAGTTCTTACTAATGAGGGGAATTAGAGGCGAGAGAAGCTCTTTTAAAAGAAAACCTTTCACTCAGGTTAAAATAAAGTATTTTTGACTGCGTTTAACAATTCTTGCTGACAAATAGTGAGGGTCTTGGACATCTCTCTCAGCTGCTGCAGCACTGAAACCCTGCAGTTCTGGAAGATGCAAATATTGGCTTTGGTCAGCCTGAATCGACAGGTACGGGGAAAAACAAACCCACGGGAACGAAGAGAAACAAAGCAGCCTCCTCCGACGGGCACCACGGCGGTTTGTGCCTTGCTAAGCCTCGATCTGTCTCTTTACATATTTTGTAGAAGACAATTGCTAGTCCCTGAGCCCAACTTCTGGATAGCATTAAAGGGAAGATCCTGACTGAAAAGGTAAACATTCAGTCAGACCTCTGACACGGTTTATTTTTGGTGCGCTCAGCAGCAGGGAGTAGCGTTTTCCCTTTGCTGAGGGCCATGCGCTCGTAGCTGTGTGTGTGGGTAGGCAGGGAGCTGCTGGATATGTGAAAGCTGGAGGCGAGGACCTGGGGGGCATCGGTCCTGTTGCTCTAGGTCATTTAGCTCCAGGGGCCAGATGAAGGGTTAGAAAAAAATTAGTGCACCAAAGTACCCAAATACTGGGCTCCACCACTTCTCTGGAACGTGTTCTCCAGGCTAATAATTTGATTTTTTTTTTCATCGAGGCAGACAAGGATAAGCAGCAATCGGTGTGTCGCACATCTGGGAAGTCTGCTGAGAGTTAATCGCTGCTTTCCCAGGATTTTATTTGTTTTTAATTCACCTACATATTCGAACTTGCTTAACGTATGAAGCGGCATTCAAGCGGTTAACACTCACGCACTTCTGAACAGTATTTGGAAAGGAAGTATGGTCCCTTGCCCACCCATTAACCTCTGCTATGATGGGGCTTTTATATCAGCAGCGGTAAAATTCACCTCCCTGCTGTATGTGTTGCTGTATCGAAGATCAAAGTTCTGTAGTTTGGAAAAACATGGAAAGCGTAGCATAATTAAATCTATTTGTTTAGTTAGAACTCCATGTTTAATGAATAACAAATTCGTGCTTGTCCACAGATGCATGAATGAAAACACCGAATGAGTGAGCAGGGGTTTCTTGCATCAGGTTTTACAGCCATTGCTGTATTGATACTTCATTTTTCTTAAGTGAGTAAAAAGTTAAAAGTACGTGGCTTGCTGTGCTAGTGCCTCGTTACTACGATCACAGGTAATCTATCAAAAATGGTGGGATCCTACATAGTTCCAGGGCTTTGCATAGGTGTTAAAGCTAGCTGCACCAGTCATTTCTTTCGATTTACTCTGTGTTAAACAGCACTAAAGAAATATGGTTCTGGCTCTAAGCAGCTTTTCGGCTTTGCTATATTCCGGCATACCAAGAAGACCATCACTGGTAAACCAGATAGGAGTGCGGCTGGAGATCGCAGCTGTGGAAGGGAATTACGGTGCTCTCGTCCCCAAATCCACCGATTTTTAACGCAACAGCCGTAATATATGTGCGTGACCCAGCGACTGTATAACGATCCCTGTTGGACATCCTTTTCTAGAGAGCTCGAAGTGAACTTTGCTGAGCAGCTGTCATTGTTCCCCGTCAGCTAGAAGCATGGACAGTGACTTTGGTTGGGAAAAGCACTGGTTGAACATCCAGTCTGCATGGCACACTGGACTAGCACAATATGTTTTGACCTTGTGTATTGTGTTCTTCATGTGTTCTAAACCATTTTTTGAAATGACGTTGGCAGGCAGGAATGGCCGTAAAATTAACTGTCATATTTCTCTTTCAAAGCTGTGTTTTATATTCAGACTAATGTTTTAGGGGTTTTCACTAGCCTTTGAATAGTAAAGACGCAAGTACTTCAGCATTTTATTATGCTTTTAGTCATTTTTCTCAGCTTTGTTAACAGAGATAAAATTACCTCGTCAATTTTCCCATTTCAGTTTTCAAATTTCCTTTCTCATTCACTGACACGATGGCACCCTGTCTGGGCTACGAGCATTTCAACAGAGTGAAGTTCAGAACGCCGTGCTTTTACTGGAAACAAAAAAACGTCCCAAGGCATGGGTTTTGGAACTGGCTATAGTTCACCCGCAGTTTGCGTCTGATTTGACGTTGTCCCTTCGAAACGACAACAGCTTTCGAGAAGGTGTAAAATGCAGGCGGTGATCCCTTGCGATCGTTACAGAGCAGCATGAGAGCGCCTGTAACCGTGGGAGCAGCGTCCTGGCTATATTCCAGTTCGCCTAACTACATCCCGGTATTCTAAATTCAGGATTATTTGCAGGCTTGATCCTAAGCTTCCTGAAGTAACTGTTTTCCCGGTGCCACATTCTGGTTCTGGACAGGTTGTGCTTCACTGCTAGGTGAAGCAGTGCCCATGTCCCGTGCACTTTTTTGATGAAGAAATAGCCTTTGGTTTTAATGGGAAAGTCTAAACCTCATATATGGGTTTCAAATAAAGGGCCAGTTAAGCCTTTGAAACTGTTCTGGTTAAAATATCACCAAAATATATGACAGATTTAATTTTATTGCTTAACACGTCTTTCTTTGTCATATATAGTCCCCCGCCTCCCGCCCTCCCCCCCCCCATGTAAAATAAAATTGCACCAGTATAAATGTAAGTGAGATGAAGAGGCAGAAATCTGTCGATGGACCTGCTCTGTAGGTAGGGGGAAATGCTGAGAATAAAGCAGCTCACAGCGTGGGTGCGTCGATCATTTGAAAATCACAACATTGTCTGATTCGGTTGTCAGGATATTGGAAACGTGTATTTAGAAATGCATGAGACAACAATAAAGTAACATAGCAAACAGTGAGTTAAAATTTCAATGCGACAGAAATCCGCAAGTAAGGGACCTTCTGTGTAAAGTTAGCTGTGTAGTTTAAAAGTTTTGTTTTGCTGTGAAAGTCTGGAAAAAGGAACTAAGCATTAGAAACCTGCACTTATGAATGTAATTAACACATATTAAGCTACAGCTTCTGCCTGATTTAGTGTTTAGGGTGGCTGTTTCTTGTTTCCAGCTCTGTCTAGAACTATCTATGTGACTCTGCCCGATGATTACTGGTAAGAATACAGAGCTGGAGGTCACATCTTATTAGATAACCATACAGTGTAAAGACGCTTCTCAGCTGCAGAAAGAGGGTAAAGCAGTTGCACTTTAACAGATGCCACGCTATATGAATTATGTCATTTCCATAGTTATAAAACAACTCGAGAAAATGTAGTGTAACAATATGATGTATGGTAGGATTGATTACCCCAAAAATCCTTTCAAGAGGAAAAACAGAGATGGGGGCAGGGGGGGAGAGGGAAAGACTGTTTCTACCCAAGCTTCACCTCCTAAAGGTTTAGCTTCTGTGGAGAAAAACCTCGCATTCAGTCGTTACGTAGGGTGGTCACTCCATTTGTGTATTCATTATGCGCATTAAACAGTCAAATATATTCCTTCCAGTAAATATGAAGAGTTTAATTTGTTCTGCTGAAAGAGAGACAACTATCAGAAATAGCAATAAAAGTCACATAATGAAATAAGAATACTAGAAAATCCGAGGATTTTAGTACGGTCCATTATTCATTCAATTCCTGGCAGCCTTTATGATTACAAATCACTTGATTGACTAACTAGACATTCTCAGAGTGAATTATGAATCAGGTTCATTTTTCCTGGTTGAGAGTTGGTACATGTTGTAACTCTTCCACTTTGTGATATATCAGGTTCTTGTAACAGTAATAAGAGATATAATCAACTCTTTATTTCAGGACAAATAAATTGCCTTTTCAAAAATGAAATGTGGTTGCTAACATTTTAACAGCGTGCAGCGCGATTCCCTTCTGCTGTTCTCGGAGTGCAGTCTGCTGTGATGACACAGCTTTTGAGGATTCGACTTTTTGCTGAAATGATTTTAAGAGCCTCACACCCTCAGTCTGCGCACGCTGACCTTGGCGAAAATTTGGCGCTGGGGCTAAGAGCAGTGAGCGGTCCTTTTCCAAGCTGAAAACGAGCCTCGGACACCTAAACCCTGGGCTGGAATTTGCCCTTTTGTGCCTGGCTCTGATCTCAGCCTGGGAAGGCCGAACAGTTTTAAAGCTGTTTAAGTTTACTTTGGGGGGGGGAAAAAAAAAAAAGGTAAAATGAATCTCTTCTAAAGTGTGCTTGACCCTCAAGTCCTCTTGCATGAAAAACTCCCCCAGGCTTTTGTGGAAATTATGCAGGGAGAGTGACTGGCAGACTGGGGTGGGAGTTATTTGTAGAACAAATGCACAATCAGATCCCAAATCCCTCTAGAACGGGTTTAGTGCGAGGTGCATTTCACCTTCGAATGGCTACGGGGAAACTAAATTTAAAAAAAATAAAAAAGAAAAGAAAAAGACCTTCCTGAGGCTGCTCCAAATCTCTACGAGTGTCCGAGGTGAAAGCCACTATAAACAGCATTTATGCCTCGCGCCTGCATGTCAGACGTAGCTGGGACTGCGGGCTTGGCTTTCTGGAGCGCGGTGGTCTCTGGGTGCGGGGGTCCCAGCCCCAGGGCCAGCTCCTGCGCGGGGTACACGATGTACCCCCGGGTCCGAGGGACGAGGTACACGTCGTTCTCCAGTGCTTTTTCCCACACTGGGTTCTGCGCAACGGCCTCGGCACAGCTCTCTGTTTTGTAGTGAGGAGAGGGTTTTTTTTCTTCTGCTTAGGGAGGGGATCGTGGTGTTCGGGTGCTTATTTTGGCTCTGGTGAAGGGACAGGCTGATACTCAGTGGGTTCACATTATTTATAGAATGATTTCAAAGACTTTAATCCCCTCCCTTTCCCCTCCCAAACACAAAAGCATGTTTCTAAAGCAGGATCTTGTGGGAGAAAAGATCTATTACCACTTCAGTTTTTGGAAGACCTTAATGTGGTCATTCATTTTAGAAACAATAGCTACAGACTTCAGATTTATTCCTTATTCATCTTTCTATCTCACTTCTAATCTTCTAATAACCTTAACTAAATGCTGAGTAGTTTAGAATATTATTAAATAGCTTTCATAGGATTTTTTAGATTTCTGATTACATCATGAGTACAGATTATTGAATATTCCGTTCATTTAAAAATTATGATTAAGAGGATAATCCCAAAAAAGATGTTTGTAACAATTTTTAACTAAGCTGTGTTAATTGAGTCAGGGGATAAGAAATGAGATTTAAAGGGTGAGCAAGGGGTAAAATCAAAGCCCGCGCAGTTTTAAAGTGAGGTGGATTAAGGGATTGGTCAGAATGGAGGAGGCAGCAGGTCAAAAACTGAACGAATAGTTCGGGTGGAAAATTCGCTTACCTTTAGGCCACGCGCCCGTCTTTCATGGAAATGGTGGGAAATGAGACCCGGCGCAACGCGGTTAAACACGAATGGTGGAAGGCGCTCGTTGCGGATCAACAGGCTGAGCGTTGCTCGTTGTCAGGCGAAGGTGTGCAGCACGAAAGGACGTGGAAAAGCCTGCTCAGCTGTCACCACGTCTGACTGTGTTGTGTCCCCTGACGTCCCCGAGCACGCCGGAACAGCCTCCAGCGTGCTTGTGTTCCATAGGTTGGGATCACCATCCAAGGAGACGCCTCGAGCCGCGTTGAGACAGCAGCGGTTTTGAGGTATTTGGGTAGAGGATGTGGAGTGTTGGCCTTTCCAGCATCCTTCCCCTGTCCTGACATTAATTTGCAACTCACTAGTTGTTGGCGTAGCACAAATTTTGCAAGGTAATTTTCCCTATTGTTCCTAAATTTTCTCTGGGGGTTGATTCATCACAGCTTGGGCGGTGAACACTGTCTTCTCAGTGGCCATCTCCCTCCTCCTCACTGCGCAGAGGGCTTTGCAAAGGACGTTCCCAGCTCACCACCTCTTGTCACAGAGGCACAGCTCTAGCATACCTGGAAACCAGGCAAGACATTTTTACTTGAGTTACTTAAACTCTGCATGAGTAACCAGAGATACTCTCATATTGGAGTCATCAGCACTTGTGGAAATTACAGCACCCTTTGCAGTTCCCTGCTGGGGATGTGAGAAGAAACCAGCACCTGTGAAACTGAGACTGGGGGGAAGAAAGGCAGGAAAGCAAATGAAAAGCAGGGTGCAGAGCTCAAGCTACTGGGAACTGATAAGGGAGGCTGAGGGCCTTTGTCTGAAAGATGGGCAAAAGACTGGCTAACCCTCACGACCAACATCAGAGAGGCTACCACGTCCATGTCACTTGCACATGAATTCCTTACAGTCACAGTAGTGCCATTTTGTGAATTAAAGCAGTCTGCATGGCAGCCTTAGGAAGAGCAGGATAAATCAGCCCACGAACCGGGAGCACTGGGAGGACGGTACGTGCTGCTTCTTTTTCTGGAATATTTGCTGGTTTCACAAGATTTGTGCTGGTTCAGGGCACAAAGAGTGATCTAAAGCGTCAGACATCCCAATGAAGCTGGGGAGAGGCCAACTGGGAAAAAGCAGCTCTTAAACTAAAAGAAAAGAAAGTAAAGAAAAATACAAAATGAATTTGAATTTAACCAAGGAGAAGGAAATACTGCAGTGACTGATGGAAGGATTAGTTTTGTAGGCTCAGTTGTGTAGGTTGGGATTTAATCTATTTAGATCTTTTTCTTCCAAGCTTAACAGCTTTAATTATTTTTACAAAGAAAAAAACCCAATACATCCTTACACACTGTTAATAAAAAAATCAAGTATCATTGATATTTGAAAACAGAAATCATAAAGAACATATTGCATTCACACCAACTACATACCAAGCAGAATGTTAATAACATTAACCTTTACTCTATCAGATATTTGCAAGAAATACCACTATATTTTTTGCAACGGCTCATATCTGTCATTTAACTGACATGTGATCTTTGCTAAGTTTGCCAAATCACTGAGGCCTGAATACCATTCAGCAATGTTAATTTTGTTTTCCTATTCCAGCCTTTACACAATTATTCTCATGGCAATCATTCTAGCCTTGAGTATAAATAATACTTCAAGTGGTTTGTTGATATCCAGAAAATGATGTGTATCTACATTAAGAGATTCTGGAATCTAATGGGAGAACCATGCATATTATTAAGCTGAAATGCCTATTTCTTTCCTCCCAGATGGGAAGTAGTACAGGGTAGCGCCATGGCATATGCATTAATTTTATTCCTTCCGCAAATTTTAGCACATATTATTTTTGCAGATTTTGAGTCTTTGCCTCCTACCAAATATCCAGGAGATTTAAATAGGATTTTGCTGCAGAAAAGATCTCAATCTTAACACTTAGGACCCTGGATAATTCTCAGGTGAGCTGAGGAAGAAGAGCGTGGGAGCAGTTCTGCTCTGGAGAAGAGTAAGAGAAGAAATGAGAGCTCAGTAGGAGAAATCCTTGAGGATTAACAGAGGCAAAAAGAGAGACTGAGAGCAATTTTTCTGGCTCCCATATTTCAGACCTACAGATTGGGCATGCTTGCTTTGAAGGCCCTAGCAGTAAATAATGCGCACATTTGAAATAGAAGGGGTTACAATGAAAGAGTAACAAAAACCATAAATCCCAATATCTGTCCATTTGCATTGTTACCCCGTTAATGCACACAAATACTTTTCAGTTTTTAAATAGATCTGTAATAGTTTTCTTGCTAAACCTGTGGATGTCTGGCGCGCTGTCTTCCACAATTTTTATTTCATATTTACTTGCTTTTTCCAATTCCAGGCCTCCTCTTCCTTTTTCTTTCTTTTTGGTCCAGTGGGACTTTTTATTTCCTCAGGACCTGAAAAAAAGGAAGGAGCACACTGCATTGAATGCTGAATGTTTGTGTGGGAGTGAGCTGTGTGGGAGCATTTCCTCCAGTGCTTTATAGATACTCTAAAGGCCAAGTTTAAAATCGGAATTGTTGACGTTTGCAGATGTTCAAGCATAGCGGGGCCTCAGCTGGAAAGGCTCAAGGAATGACGGTTTTAAACTAAGGGAGGGTAGATACGGACTGGATATAAGGAATAATTTTTTTTACAGTGAGGGTGGTGAAAAACTGGAACGGGTTGCCCAGAGAGGTGATCGGTGACCCATCCCTGGAAACTTTCCAGGCCAGGTTGGACGGGGCTCTAAGCACCCTGATCCAGCTGCAGATGTCCTGCTCACTGCAGGGGGTGTTGGAACTAGAAGGCCTCTGAAGGTTCCTTCCAACCCAAATCATTCTATGATTCTATGATTCTATGATTCTATGATTCTATGATTCTGTGGTCTGAGGAGACACAAGGCAGCACGAAATGAGGCTTGGAGCTATGTCAACACTGTTTCTCTTTTTGCTGCTTTACTTTCGAGGTTCCTGTAGTTTGGTCTTTGTATACGTTCGAACTTTACAACCTGTACCCATTACTTACAAGGAGTTTTAAGTCAACATCAGTTAATGCCTGTGGCTCTGAAAACCAAAGTCTAGGGTTGGTGTTGGGTCTTGAGGAGAGCCCTGAGGGGCACCGGCTCAGGATGGCAGTGCAGGTTCAAATTGTGCCTGTCCTTTCACCCTGGCTCAGCCAAAGGCTGCAGTAAAGCTTCTGCAGTTAAAAGTGAAGTTACTCTTCCATTTCTGAAGAGGGAAAAGGATATCCACAGATGAGGGTGTAGATGAAGACAAGGAACCTGGCGCTCTCCACAACCCTCTGCTCAGAGCAGCTCCTGGGGTAAGCCCTGCCTGTCACAGAATCATAATCATTATGTTTGGAAAAGACCTCTAAGATCATCAAGTCCAATCATCAACCCACTCCTCCATGCATGCTGAAACATGTCCTGAAGTGCCACCTCTACGTGGTTTTTGAACGCTTCCAGGGATGGGGACTCCACCACCTCCCAGGGCAGCCTGGTCCAATGCTTCACAACTCTTTCAGTAAAGAAATTTTTCATAATATCCAATCTGGCTGTGCCGCTCCACTCTGGAAAGCGGGAGCTCTGCAGGACTTCAGTGGGGAACGTGGTCCTCCCCAGGGTCTGAAGACTTTCTGAAGGCAGAAATGCCTTTGTCTCCAGAGCAAAAAAGAGTATTATAGTGCATGGGGACACACAGCTTGCCTTGAGCAGCACATTCTCCAGCCAGGTCAGCCCCAGCTAAGTAACACTTTTTAAAAACACATGTCGGATAGCCAGACAGAATAGCGCATACCTGGCTGCAAATCTACATATAAATTGATCTTTTCAGTACCTGCCCAATCCATCTTGGTTTTAACTCAGCCCACCTACTGTTAATAAATACCTCAGGATCCTCTCACTCCCAGCTGAGTAGCTGTGGTCAAAACACGCCTAGTTTAGACATCTCAAACATGCTGAGTTTAGACATCTTAGTTAAGTGCTACCGCTAGATGGGATGAAGCCAGGCTTTATTTCAGCAGCTCTTTTTCTGTCTTCTTATCTTTTTCTTCCCCCCCCCCCCCCCCCCCATCAACATAGATGCAATTTTTGTCAGGATAACTTCTGTTGTGTCTGAATTCCTCTTTGTGCTCTTCCCAGCATTTCAGGCAGTGCTGCACTGCAACATCACACCCCTCTCTGGAATGCTATTCCCTCAAGACTCCCATGGCACAGAGAGATGGGTAATGTTTTCTGAGCTTCTTCCACTATTACCACATTTTCTATAGAGGATCAGAATGGATTATTTTCATCTTGACATGCAAATGCCTAGGCTGTGCCCTTGGCTCTGATCTCAGCATTGACTACAGAAGCAAAAGATACGGGGGTAGCAGCTTTTTAATATCACATATGGATGTGGCAGTCTTATTTCTTAAGGAAAAATAAAAAGAAAAACCGGCTGTACTCCATTGTGACTCTCAAAAAAAAGCCTAATGAAAATATTTCCTCATGCACTTACTGAATACTGTATTCACATGCAGTCGTCGGTCTGCACAGAGGCGGATGAGCGCTGTGTGTGACCCAAGATTTTACTGCTGCACTCTGATCTGCCCATTTGCTGTGCCAAATTGTGGATGGGAAGAAAAGACACACGGCATTATTTTACTGAGTCAGGTTACAAGCCTGAATACAAACATTTAATAAGCGAAGTAATTAGAACAGAAGTAGGAAGGATTTCTAAGCGTCCTTGTGAAATGCTTATGTAGCTATAAAGGTCAAATTCTTCACCAATTTTCAGTCTGCACAACAGAAGTTAAGTAAACGAAATAACATGACCTGCGAATCGGCGCAGGATACAACCCACAGAATATGTCGATACACCATAACAGTCGTTGTGTGGTTTCGTGTTAACATGAAAGAAACGATATCTGACCACGAAAGCACCCGCACTGACTCACTGTTTCTAATTATTATTATATTCAGTTTCTGAAACTACAGCAGTGACAAAACAACATCAAGAAATTGCCTCCTGGCTAGTGTTCTCGGCAAACCCTCATGACTATTGACTCAAATGAGCAGCCCAGAAAGTAAGTTGTTAGCTTAAATGAAAATTATAGCAGAGACAAAAATGTCAGCCTGGGAACAGAACTAATAAGGGAAAGAATGCGCACGAAGCTGCCGGCGAAGTTTTAAACCTCGGGAAGAATAAAGGAAAGCACAGCTACCGAAATTAACTTGTGAGGCTGAGGTAAACAGGGAAAATCCACATCCGTCGCTACGTCGTGCAAAGCTGAGGAGCGCAAGGCTCGTAGAAGCTATGGCTGAAGCACGCCTTTACATGTTAAAACGTGAGATGGGGTTTATGGTGGGTGGTGAACGAAGTGTGGGCTGGCAGTTTAGCGACCCGGTGCCACTGCCAGCCTGTCCAACGCTTCTCGCGCGGAGAAGGTGGCCAGACGGGGTTAGGCGACCTGGACATGTCCTTCGGAGCAGCTCCCGAGGGCTGAATAGGCTGTTTGTAAGCAGGGCAGCAGGTCTCTGGTCCCGAGCTGGCCGAGCGAGGCGAGGAGTCGGAGGGGAAAGGTGATAAGCCACGCTGGGCTTGTTCTGCAGGGCCCCTGGCTGCCGTTCAGGCTGAGGTCTTGGACACAGTCCACCGACAGGCCTCCTGCCAGGGGATTTGTTACTGTGAGAGCTTGGCTTAGGCAGGATTTTTTTATAAAAAACGTCTCGATTCTTCTTCTGTCTTATTAAAATCTATCCCACCCTTCCCTTTCACCCCAGGAGGAGGAATATTTTGTATATATCTGGGTGAAGCACACAAACAAATTCATTTCAGACGGATAATATATTCAGAGTGATTTGCTTTTCAGAGTCAGGAGCTCAAAACGATGAATTTATTATGCAAAGTAATAATTGCAAATTATATTGGCAAACTCCTTTCCAGAAAAAAAATGGGGTATTAATATAACTAAAAGGATTAAAAAATACTGGCTGTTAACTCGGGGCTACTGCAGATATTTTAGGAGGTTATATATCTCTGCTCCACCTAAACCACCAGAGGCAGCAGCTTTCATTTTAAAGGTCTAGCGAGATACTGTAGTTAATGGGCCCACCTAACAGCATATGTCGCACTTGTATTGAGTAGTAGGACATGGTGCATATCATGAAAGAAAGCAAAGGAAATGCTTAGCGCCATAAAAATTTGCATCTCTTTCTAGCTCATTTTTCCGTGCAAAGGAATGGAATATATCAGAGTTGGAACACGGGAAAATTTGACTCCAGTTTCTGGGTCGAACTAACTGACGCCTTCAGTGGCGTGACTAAACAGCTTGTTTGGACTTTATGGGTCTTTACAGGGCCTGAAATGGCTCTTTAACAATCCCTTGGAGATATACAGCACTTCCCAAGGATGGCTAGAGCCGCCCAGCTGCTCCAGATGAACCCAGGGTAGGGCGGCTATTCTTCCTTCAAGTTGCCCACAGGTTCCTGGGTCCGTTACAGCCATCAGCAGAAAGGGTCCTTAACAGTTGACAGGGTTGAGGTCTCCAACGCAGTGTTCGTTAGCGACTTGAGATTTGTTTGCTCTGCAGGTTCTGTATATTACGTCAGGGTTACTCGAAGGATTAAATTGCAATCACGGTCTTCTTCACAGAAAATCAGAGTTTTCTGCTGCTGTAGAAGCATTTTCCTCTCTGGCACACATGTACCTCTCCAGGATAGTTGAGATTTGTGGGTAATTACAAGAAAAATAAAGATAATGTGCTTGTAAACCTTGCAAGTAATAGCTGCAGTACTAACGCTGTAATTCATAGACGTAGTACCATTAGAAAATGATGGAGCTTGTTGAATTAAAACACTCGTGATGTTTTTAACACACTTTTCATGAAAGCATTATGATCTGAGTGCAAGGATGGGATTCAAGAGCTACGCAAGTTTCACTCCTGGCTCTGGCACACCTGCTGGCTGTGCTCTTGAGATGGTCCACAGCACTTCACTCTCCATGAGGGAGATGCCTGAGAATCATCTGCTGTTGCCAACCCTAGAGAAGCTTCTCCAGAGCTTGTGCTGTGAGACCTTTAGTGTAGCTGGGCTTCCAGGCCATGTTGTCAGGCATTTCGAACCGTGCCTGTCTGTAGCTAAAGCCTTGAGTGATGTGCCTTTGTGAGGTGGGGACAAGGGTGATAGTTATTTAGCATTTGTAAGGGACTTTGAAGACATTGGAGCTGAGGGGGTTTACACACCACTGCAAGCCGAGAACAAGCTGTCTAACACTTATTTCCTCACATCTCTGCTTATAACTTGCCTTATCGACAGTCATTGCTAGCAAAGGAGTTCCACCTTGTGGAAAAAAGTCACTGGAAAAAGAGGGGCAATTGCGATGTTTAGTGTGTGAACATTGAACTTATGATCAACAGCTTCTTCACTCAACAACAACCCTCTATTTTGCTTTTCAAGCAGAGCAACAGAGACCATGATTCACAGATTTTTACACAGATCCCAAGACCGACATGCCTTTGGGACTGACAAAGAGGAGCAGTCTTCAGCCTCCAGCGTTGCCTGCTTTCCCAGCCTGCAGAATCAACAGCAGGCACAAAGGTAAACCTACTCCTCAGGTATCACAACACGGTTCCTCCAACTCAACATCAAACTGTGTTTTGGTCTTGGTCTTCCCAGCTAGGTGAGGACACAGACCAATTAACTCCTTTAAACACACACCAAGTCCAACTACAAGCATAGATAAAATCAGAAAAGGGAACTGGAATTCAGCAAAACTCTACAAAGCTGAATAAATACTCAGCTAAAGCCAATTCTCTTGGTATTTGTAGAGTTATGCTTGTGAGGGAGAGATTTTGGAAAGAATTTTTGGCCATCCAAAACACTGATTGATAGCCACTGCCAGAGACGTGTTAACTTGCTCAATGTGGTGCTCGACTTGCTCAATGCGGTTTGAGAAGTTTCTGTCATTTTTGTTGTCTGTTCTCAGTGAAATTGTTATCACAATGATGACGACATCAGCGGCAAAGAATGAGGTAACAGGACCTGTATCACTGAGAAGCTATCGCTCCAACAAAACATATACCATAATGTTTAGCAATAAGAGTTGACGTATTACAAATAGTTACAACTGAACTCTACAAGATAAATAAATGAAAAAAACATGTTCTATTTCCTACTAAAGTGCAGTACGGTCAAGCATCACTAACTGCAGAGGCTCCAGTGTAGAGGAGAAAATGCTCAGATTAAAAACCATGTTGATGGCACCCAAAATGCATCAAAACAATAATATAAAAATGGAAAGTCTTGTCTGTAACTCCTTGCTAGGGTGTCCAATCTGATTTTGAGGCTTTGCTTGTCTCTACTGCCTTGAAACCTGCAGAACTGTGCAATTTTACCTAATTTCATCCTTTTAAATGTTTGGGCAGTCTAGAGCTTCTGCTGCTCGTGGAGAAGACAGGGATGACCAGGAGTCAGTTCAGCCCATCACGTGTCTAGGAGAAGCAGGCCTCTGGGTGGCTGACCTCTGCAGACACCGAGGTGGTCCTGGACTGAGGTGCCTCCAAGGCTGATGTTTCTGCAGATGGCTCCCGGCATGCAATCCAGAATGCTGAATGAGCAGCTTGTGTTTCTTACCCAGCACCTCAAAATGGGTCCAAAACAGATGACAGAAGCATCTATTCACTTGGTAGCCGAACAACCTCGTGAGTGTAGGTCTTGTACATTTTTTCTCTTTGTTTCCCAGCGAGCGGAGAAGGGAATCACTGTTTTCTGTTAAAATACTTTGGAAAGAGGAGACTGAAAATGATAGTGCCTGCCCTCTTCTTGTAATGCAATAGCCTTATTGTCAGAGCCGTTACAGAGGAAGCAGGACACGTGGGTCCCATTTCCCCTTCTGCCTCGGGCGGCTCAAACCCATGTTTCCCACCCTTCAGGGAAGTGGCTGTGGTCAAGGGGAGGATTCAGGATTCACCAAGCCAGCAAGCGAAGATGAAAGGGAGCACGACTCCAGGGCTCGGTGCATCCTTTCGGTTCCGCTCTCCGCTCCCAGGATTGTTTCTGTCTTTTATTTAAAGGCTGTTCCATGTAAGAACACACAGTCCTGGGACTGGGAAGATGCAGTGGCAAGGTTTCACCACCTTCTGCTGACCTGCACAATACGGACCATGCCTCACAAAAAATGCGTAAAATGCACACATTTTTTTATGAATAGAAATTCAAGAGATTCAACTGACAAAAATGAGTGACAGAGCCTTTATCAGCACTATTTGAGATAATGAATCATACTCACTAGGTAGAACAGGTTCTTCTGTTTATCCACTCAATAAACTAAGTTCAATGAAGCAGAAAGGGGGGAAAAAGTGGTCAAAGGAAGATTTTTTCTTCCTTCTTTTCTTTTTTAAACAAAAGCTGTAATTAACTTGTTGAGCTTATTGCTACTAGGTATACCTTAGGCCAAGAGATTAGTAGGATTCAAAACACGTTAGACATTTATACATATAATGAGAATATCCATAAGCTACAGTGGGTAGAATATGACCTCAAACCCTTTTATAGAGGAGCTTGCCTCTTAATACCAACACACAAATGGATCTCATGTACTGACTTCTGTCTAGTCAAGGACCTTGTGAAGCATCTCTCTTCATGCAGGATCTTTATGCATCATCCCTACTGAAAAAAGAAAAAAAAAAAGACGACAGCTAAAATATAATACATTCTTCTTTATTACTGCTGTTCCAGGCAAACAGCTGTTATACTGCTTACATGGAATAGTGATTTTACAAACCTATGTGGTATTTGTATACTTCTTAAATTGCCATTTTTATACTGCAAGTGAAATTCAGCCCTGGTAAATAAAGAGAGGGAGAAGCACAATCTGACCACCCAGCTCGGAATGAAATGTTGGAGCTGTTACCGTAAGAGGCAATCCACAATAGCGAGGGTCTGATTTCCCACTGTGAGTGTACTCTTACTTGCAATAGGAGTGAGCTGACAGAAGCGGTCTTTACAGAATAGTTGTATACCGATAATGCAGCGAGAGAAATGGACAGCTACCACATTCTCTGCATGGGCATTTCGTTTAGCCTGCAGTAAAACTTTTTTTTTTTTTTTTCCCAGCCAGTGAGTATAGGTGCATATTGATGTCTGAAATATCAGAGAACATTTCTGAAAATCAGGGCTGGGTTCTTCTTCCTTTCCCTGGACTCAGTTATTAAGAAATAAATAAGGACTGCCAGTTCTTAAAATAACTGTCAAGGTTTTATAATTGGTTCTAGTCTTTGGGAGGCCATAGAAGTTAAGGGAAGACTAACTCTGAGATTATATTAAGTCCATAGTTATTTACTTTCTCTTGTAGTGGGCCTCAAATGTAGAATCAGAATTGCGTTTGAATTTACATGGTGCTTCCTCCTCAGAATTCTTTTTGGTGGTCCCTCTGGCCACCCCTTCTTTCCCATTCCTAGGAAGGCTTTCCCTCTAGCCCCTTAATGTGACCCTAAGAGCGAGAAGACCACCTGGTTTTCTGGTTTATGCTGAATATGTTGTTTTACTGCTGTGAAAGCATAGAAAAGTCTCTCCTAGATGCCAGAGCTACTATCCCACATTCTCAAATTCAGAGAAAGAATCCCACCATCTTTATACCCACCATGATGAGTTAAGCGTCAGCTGGGCTTCCGAGTGTCCATGTTCCCTCAGGTACCACTAAAGTTTTTGCAGTCCAAAGACGTTCAATGTCTTCAGTGATTGGGACTAGATAAAGTGTTTTCTAGTTAAAGCTTTTTCTACCGACACAAATTTACCAGCTAAATTTAGTTGTGAGTGCTGTTTAATAATTCCAGAGTCCCTTTACTCTTGGTTTACAATTTGTCAGCATTACTTTATCACAGTTTGTGAAAGTAACAAAAGGTGTTGCAACGGGGATTCATTTGGGCAAATTAAACCTGCAGTGGGATTTCAAATGCAGGCATTTGTCCTCTGGGATTAGACATCAGCAGCCTGTGGAATTATTTCTGACATTTCATCCATCATACACTCAGAATAACTAAACAAACCAGTGCTGCTCTCTCCCTGCTCGAAGAACAACTTTCACAGAGCCTTCCCACAGAAATATCCCAACCTATTAGTGTCAGGAAATTGTGCTTGGAAAGTAGAGAGAAAAAAGAAAAATCTTCCACAAGTGAAAGGCAGAGATGTTATCGCACGTCAATAATGTGCATTGAGAAGTCTGCTTGTAAACTGCTCTTCGGCTGGTGTGAATCGGAGTGACAGAACTGGTGTAGGTATATTGATTTTGCTCAGTCCAGGAATTTTCACCGTAGGGGTGACTAGATCTGTAACTGCAAGAATCTGGACTTACGCTTCCTAAAGTAAGCTGCCCAACTGGTACTAGCTGAAACAGGAGGAGGACTGGGCCCTGCAAAGACTGCTTCTCTTCCTCTTCTTTGTTTGAGAAAGTAAATTTTAAAACACACGAGTTTTCAACACAGCCTCTTGCACCCTGCATTTTTCATCTGTTTCTTGAAATGTCAAGCATGTACTTCTACAGCCAAAATGTTTATTTCAATCAGCTCATTCCTAGATAAATAAGATCAATCTAGATCAGTTGTAATATTTAAATACCTTAGCATCAGTGAACAAAAACTCTGGACTAGCTCATTGTTAGAGAATAATACCCTTTTAATCTATATTTAAAAGAAATTGTGTAGTAGACCTCAATTTGGTTTCCCATTCTGGAGAGACCTCCAAGGATATATTGCAATTACAGCAGATCCTGTCCCCCAACCCTCCCTTTCCCCCCTTTAATAACTAAAATAATGTACTTTGAAGTAATGTCGTCTCACATTGAAATCTGCAATCAAACACCTAAACTAACAGAAAAGGTAAAACCACCACAAGGGAGAATTTAGAAACGGAAGTGCATAATCAGATAAACGAGAAGAAAGTTTTGAAAAGGATTGCAGAGGAGTAACAGGAGATATTGCTGGCGTGTTTCTTACTTCATTGTTGTTTTGCTTCAGTAAAAGTTCTATCAGCTGGGGAGAGCTGCTCACTTCTTTGAAGCTGGCTCATGTTTCTCTGAAATCAGATTCTTTATTCCCAGGGCTCCACTCCGTGATGCCAGCACAAACATACATCAGCAGCTGCACAGCACTTTAAAGAGTTAGCAAGGAGCTATCAAGCAATTACTTATTCCATTTTAGATCTCCATCCATTATTTTCACTGAGCAAGTTTGAAGTAGGGAGAATAAAAATCAGAGAAAGCAAATAAACATTTTGGAACTCTAAGCATCTCACCTAAGGAGCGAAGCACACCTACTGTTAACTAAAGAGAAGAGACCCATAGGTGAGAAGTGCTGAGCGGAATCCTTTTCCCATGAATAAAGCCGTACAAAGTACTTGGGTCTTCACTCTGATGAATACTGTGAGTTTTGGTGTGCTGAGCCAGTTACTTCTGTCAGGGGCCAGTGCAGTTCTGGCTGCTTCTGTGCTTGGGCAGAGTCGAGTGCAGGCTGGTTTCACCTAGGGCAGAGTCCCCTTAGGGCTGTGCTGTGGGTGAGCTGGGTGGAACGAAGTGAATGAAGAAACTAAGCTTGAAACTCGTGGATTACTTCCAAAATTAACTTTTATTTTTGTTGTTACTGAGCCTAGATTTGTGCTGTTTTCTGGTATGTGCGCATGTCTCTGTGTGTATGTGCAATACAAGCTATCGCAGACGGGGTTTGACTTTTCACGTAAACAAGTGTACATTTATCCTTTGGCCTGAAGTACATGACGAATAAGATCATTAACAAGCTTCTTATAAAATAAGCAATAGTGGAACCATGAACCGCCTTTGCTTCAGAGGCATCTGTGTGACTGGGAGCTGTTGATAACGCTTGTAGTGTCCCTCGTTTGAGACCAGCAAAGCCACATGCCATCCCAACAAAAAGGCAGTAACATCTCAATTGATCCCATGTAAGCTTATGAGAAAAGATAGTTTTTAGTGCTTACCCTCAAATTGTCTGCTGGCCTGCATGGCATTTATTAATTTTGTCAGCGGAAGGGCTACGCTGAATAATCTGAGGAAAAAGTAAAAAACATACAGATACAATTAACCGTGGTGAAGAAGTCAGAAAGTTTTGGGCCATAGCTTCCTGATGCTTCACAGTCTTCACAATTCTTGGTTACCTACAACCCATCCTTCCCTGTAAAAAAAAAATCCATTTTTTTGCCTGAAGAGAGTGAAGGAGAGCTTCTCACACATACAGAGAGATGTACCTGCTTGCCATGGATGTAGGACTCGGAAACTTTGACAGGACACTTTTGACAGTTTTCACAGTTGTCCCCCAAAGAAAAACTGTGGGAGAAAGCACCTTTCCCCTCTGCTTCTCTCCTTTCACCCCAAAGCAGTGAAATTTACTCCGGATGAGCATCTAGGGTGAGTCTCCCTGCCTGCATCCCAAACGGCAGAGGTGACCAATATTCCTGTGAGAAAGATAATTCAAATTTTGCAGTCTAGCTCTGTATCCGTCCACTTTCATTGACCTACGTGTAAGTGCATGAAACTGATTAAATGTTTCTGCTACTAGAATTTCAGAAAACCACTGTAGATGGAGCGAAGAGCAATTTGGGAGTTATGCGGCAAGAGTAAGAGGTGCTAGCTGGTCCATGAGTGGTCTTGGGAGCCAAGCCTATGGTCACCTTTCTGGGTGGCTTTCCCATCTTTGTTCCAGTCCCAGACTAGTTTAATTCCTCTGAAAACATATTTTTCTGAGCTAGGACAGAAAGTGAGAGGGAACGAGGCAGGGCGGGATGGCTTGGGAATACAGTCAGGCTTTGCATAAAATGGTAGTTCAGTCATTCACCCAGAACATCAGAGGATCAGTCCTAATCCCCGAGTCAGTTATAAAATAGTGTCAACTTGGAAGTCAGCACTGCGCGTTTTTGGAGACACGGGGTTGGATGTCAGCTTCAGCGAGACACGTACAGATCTGAGTTGCCGCAGAGCAGAGACAGGCATCAACTCAGGGCTAAGGATTTCCACAGACACTGTAAAATTAGGTTACTTTATATATTTTTTATCCCCCTAGACTTTTTCAAAAATCTGGGTCTGCTTCTAAAACATTCGCAAGTAAAGAAAGATATTGAGGAGGGTATACATAACTCAGTAATTTGTAGCAGATAGCTTTTATAATGACTGATGGACTTTTTTTTCCTCTCCAGCAAGAAGGAATTATATTTTTCAACCTTGATGTTGGGAGTGGAGAATATGACTTACATGTGGCCCCTACATGGTGAAAAAGCTTTGTTGGTTTGTGCAAACAGACACAAACGGTTTGGGATAAACAGCTCTCGAGCAACAGACCACATGAAACTTGGTCACTTTGTTTTCCAAAGTGGCCCTGAAGATCCTGACTGAATAAAGCAAATGTTGTCCTTAGTCCAGTCTCCCATGCTGATCAAATAGTTGGCATGTGAACACATATGCCAGACTTAATCTCTCTTTCTACTCTGGCAGCCCAAGAAGGATCTGTGCTCCGTGATTCATGACCCTTGTTCTATCCATCACCTTCACGAAGCAAAACACAGTGTAGAAGTTGGATCCCCCCTTGTCTTGTATTCCTCAAATTGCCCTCTACTTCTCTAGAGAGCAAGTCTTATGAGGGGCCGCTGGGGCAACTGGGGTTGTTCAGTCTGGAGAAGAGCAGGCTGAGCAGAGACTTTACAGCTCTCTACAGTTACCTGAAAGGAGGGTGTAGTGAGGTGGGTGTTGGTCTCTTCTCCCAAGTAGCTAGTGATAGGACGAGAGGCAATGGCCTCAAGTTGCATCAGGGGAGGTTTAGATTGGACATTTGGAAAAAATACTTTACTGAAAGATTGGTCAGGGATTGGAACAGGCTGCCCAGGGCAGTGGTGGAGTCCCCATCCCTGAAGATGTTCAAAATACACGTAGATATGGCACTTCGGGACATGCCTAAAGGAGGCATGGTGGTGATGGGTTGACAGTTGGACTTGATGAACCTAGCGGTCTTTTCCAACCTGAATGATTCTATGATTCTATGATACTTCTAAGCCTTCTACACCTGAAAACTTTGAAAAAGATTAGCAATTCAAAATGAGAGTGAGAGAAAGCAAGACACCTACAACAGATTATGATCGTCCTGCCCAGCTGAAGAAGTCTCTTTAAAACAAAGAGGAGTTGGTTGGGTGCCCAACCTGAAATCAAGACACCAGTTCTACTGTTTTAATTGGTTTGCTGCCCTTTTATATCTATGGAGGGAAATAAATATTTCTAGATGAGAGGAACTGAATTTCAGACAGTTAAAGGTGGGTGAGTTGAGTCCCACACATTTTTTACAGCTAGATATTTCTATGAGCAATATAAAACAAAGTCCCTGTCAAATAAAGATAAGTTTTATAACATTTTACGGTAGTACCTACGCATCTCCCAACAGACAAAAAGATATTTTAAAAGGTTGTGGTATCATTTCATGTACGACAGTAGCTGAGAGAGACAGCACAAGGCCCCAGGCTGCAGGGAACAGCTTGATCCTGTATTCCTGAAAATCCTTAGAAATTCTGCCAAAGGACTGGACTGGGAGTACTAAGAATGCTAAGGAGAGATACTAGGCTGCACTTGGTATACTAAGATTAGGCTGAGGAGAGGTATTAGACTAGCTGGGATCTTGTCTACCTTCTTTTAGGTTCCTGGCTTGTGGTCAAAGGTTAACAAGTGTATGTAAGTGATGTTCGAAATGTGTTTTGCCATATGCATGTGTGTTGTGGGGAGAAAACCTGACTTTAACTGTTTCTGCAAGTCAAGGTTATACAACATTGGAAGGGTCAGTAATGGCAAACCCAGGCAACACCATTGCCCTGTTGGTTCCAAGTCCAGACTTTGCTTTGATACAAGTAAGGGAAGCTTTCAAAGGAAAATTTGCAAATTTCTTCGTTTGAACATCATGCCTTTTGTCTCAAGAAGCTAAGGGCACAAATGCTTCAAAGCAACAGGGCCACAAAAGGCATATAAAGAATTAAGTGCTCAGCCATTGTTGCTATACGTATGGTTTCCTTGCAAGAAAGGTTAACCCTGACTAGAATGTCTGTTGTGTGACAGGATCACAAAGACCAATCTACCACTCCAACAGCCAACACCATGAAGGGAATTTAAAGCAAAATGCTTGTCTCTGACCTGCCCTGTGGATCACCTGATGGTCTGCAGTCATTCTCCGAGTCTGTTGACTTCAACAAGGCTGACAGAAAACTATGTGTCAAGGTGACCCTAACTTCTGCTGTGATTAATTTGCTTTATAATTTGTCACTTTGGAGAGGGGGAAAAAGGGAATATATCATTAACCTCTTCTGAAATAACTCTACCTCAATTAAGTATAATTATTTTTTTAGATTAAACCATTACAACGTCTTCCTATACTAACAAATATTATCTTAGCTGAAATCTGGTATCACTAAAAAGGTATTTAATGCATTGACCTAAAATAAATTGTGTTAGGGCTTGTTTGTGTGTGGTGCATTCTGGAAAGGGCTGTGCCTCCTCCCTCAGAATATCTTACAACAAAGGCCACACGTTACAAAAGGCTGATTTCCTGAGGACCATGGCATTGTAAGACTGGATTTACTGTAAATTACTACTAATAAGTCACTGAATATTTAGAAAGAGTCCTGAGCAATTCATAGAGATCCAGCTACTTTTTTAAATCTAGCTTTTTCAAAAAAACCAATCAAACAAAAAATACAACTGCAAAATTTTAAGAGGATGTATAACCTTAAGCTATGTGAAGTACAAAAATACATTTAAATACACGTCAAGAACTGAGTGGTCTTGCTTTATTCTTATCTGGGGATCATTTTACCCAATCAGAACTTTAACGTTCCTTTCTTATACTGGGTGTAAGACCACGCTATTCACACCAGTTTCCAAGCATGACAGATTCCAGCCCAATATGATACCGCAGTGACTGTTCATTTCCCACTGGTGATCACCCCCTCATCTTATGGCTGCAAAGAGAAACACAGAGAAAGATCACAAGACTCGCTATAATAATAATGTACACTTTACATGCATCCATATTCTAGCACCGAAGATAAAACATTGTGCTCTGCTTTCTTACTTTGCCATTTTGTTTGGTGCAAACCTTAAAAATTTACTGCAAATCAGTGTTATTTCTTAAGATTATTTCCTTTTTTTTTTTGTATAATTCTTGCCACAATAATTTGTGCAAATCATCCCATGCCAAATAGGAGGTACATAAAATAAACAGAGATATTTGTAGACAACAGATTGGCAAAGGATTTCAAATGTCAGTCTTCAAAAACCCTGAGTACTTTCTTCATGGCGTACAATTTGGACTGTACTAATGCAAATGCTCGTGTGTGTACTTGGTATATAGGCTCTGAGGACGTTTTCATTTTTTAGGCTATAGTTCTGCCATACACCTCTGTCTGCTGCTTTTGACTACTCTTTAAAAGATTCTGGCTCCAGCCCTGGTTGCAATGCATGAGTTTAATTAAAATCTGCAGATGTTTTCCATAGACTGTGTAGAGTGGGATTTACGTTTCATCAATAAACATGCATTAGCTCTTGCTGGAATATATGCACGTACACTTCAAATGCATGGGCAATAAATAGATCCTCTCTCAAGAAACAAGAACGAAAGAAGAACAAAACACACAAGCATGTACTCTGTACGGCTGTGAGAAACAAGACTTCGACACGAGGGCTATCCCAGATCTGTGAGCTGTCACTTGTGCGGTATACGCAGAGATAAGGAGGAAGCTATAATATAAACACAGAGAAAAGACTCGGTTTTCATTCCAGTTTAATTTGCCAGAGCATGATCTCTCACCCACACGCTGAAAACAGGGACGTGTCCTCTCTCTACCCGCACGCCAGCTAGCTGAAAGATTGTCAGATGCCTGCAGAGCGGGCACACCTTGTGCTTAGTCCCAGGCAGGAGATGTTTTAAGCACGGCTGCGGCGATGAAAGAGCTTGGAGGGCTCACCTTTCACGCACCAACCTAAACCAAACACGATGTAACGTCTCTGCTGCAACCCAAGACGATTCCTACTTCGGCATTCCTGACACACGCTCGGCTCGCCGCACGCCCTCAAACACAGCTCGTCTACACTCTCCTGTGTCATTTTACATCTCTGAGCCTGGCCTTTTAGAAACAGCAGGAAAATGCTTCCCCGCCATCCCAGTGAACTGCAATTTCGTGTTTACCAAAAAACAGGAAAAAGAATGAAACGAACCCAAAAAACCCTCTTAATTATTGATACGTATAAAAATTGTCCTCTTGTGTTCTGAAAACTGGTGTAAAATGTCACAGCTAGAGAGTTTCTTTCCAGTAAGTTATTCTCAGTAAATTTGGTCTACCCGTTGCACACATACACATATAGATATCTCAGATCTGTCTTTATATACGCTTTCTCTTCATGAAAAGCATTCTGACTACTTAACAGGCATGTGGGATCCTGCATAAATTATGCTGATTCTATATGATTCAAACTATAAAATATAAAATTACATTGCTTTTTCAATAAGCATATATGGAAACCGTGTGGAACGTGAAAGGTCAAACTGGAAATTCCTCATTCTCATTTGTGAATAATTTTTTTTCATCCAACAGCCCCACTGATTTCAACTGGGCTGAGCAAGAGGTCTCACATAAGACCATCATTTGGCCGTGTTTTATGACCAATCTTGCAATCTGATCTGTGCATAGACAGACACGTACTCAACTGATGCCAGTGGGCTGCGTTTTTGGCTTGGAAAGGCATTTCATGGATCAAGGCCATAATAGTTAAGTCAACTACCCAAACAAGAACATGATGAAGATCCACTGCAACATTCAATCTGATGTCTTTGAGATTATATTAACTTTTAGCTTCATAGATGTGTGGTGTTTCTCCACCAAAAACGTACAATATTCTTGCAGTATTCCCATGGCTTTAAGAAGACAGACGAATGTCACAAAAAGGTTAGAGAATGAGAGGTATTCAGTATGTCTGAGGTGGACTACTCTGACAGAATGGCAATGCCTACACTAAAGGCGGTCCTTTTAGGGCACCCGTTCCTCCCCTTGAATACTTGTATGCTTGTTTTACTTTGTCTTTGCTGCCTTACACTGAATTTTCCAAACTTGCTTGAGTATGTGCTGTCATAGGAGTTAGGTGTTGTTTTCTGGAACAATGAGTCTCTGTGACACTGCTCACTTCACACAGAGAAGGATGTGACCTCAAAGACCAGCTTTGGTGTTGGAGATGAGATTTCTAGCTTCAGATTTGGAGATATGAGTACTCGGAGGCCAGCTCTGATTGCTCTCGTATTGCACAGGGAACTGCTTTCTCAGTACGGTGGGTGTTGAGCCAATACCCTTTGAAGCTCATGGAAACTCTCCCACTGACTTCCAAAACAGACTGAGTTATGCCTTAAATCTACAGCCTATTTTTTCCATCTCAGTCACCAACATCATCTCCATTCTGGGCATCATGGGTATGGAAGATAAATTAGCCACCCCAAAAATTTAACACATCTTTAGACAGAGGTGCAATTTATGTGACAGTGGAACAAAGGTACCTACACATTTTAGAGAGCTTTACAGTGCTAGTTTGCTATCAATTTTAATATTAACTGTGATCAGAAGCAAGAGTACGCTCTACAGGGTACTTTTCATACACTTTAACTGGACTCCGCCTGGAGCATTCACTGATCTCTGCAGCACTTCAACAAGTTCTCTTTTTATGGACGTATCAGACACCTCACTCCTTTAATATATGGCATACAGATAGATGGATGTACCTACAGGAACCCCGTTGCATCAGAGTGCACAGGCATGGCAGTAGAAGAAAGACTTTGCTTGGGGGCTTCAGAGTGCCTTGGCTCATGCAGTAACGCTTGTGTGTTACGTGTCTACAACAGGTTCTCCGGATTAGAGCAGGACTGGAGGGTCTCAGCATGAATCCGTGCAGAAGTGAATGCTTTCTGCATCTCCTTGGCTCATGAAATGTCGCATCGCTGCCCACAAATTGGATAAACCATCTTTTCAGGTAGTATGAATCCAATTTATTGCCTGATTTTTGATGGTCATTCTGATACTGAGCAGGAGCTGCAGAACATTTCGAAGGGCATCCCAGTGGGATTGTTCCTTGTTGGATTTACAAAGAGCTCTTCTGATCCTTTGAACACACTGAAGAGGGTCATCAAGACTGGTTCAGGCTTTCTTACCTGTTACTATTTCTGTTCATTTTCCATTCTTCAGCAGTGTTATCCATGCAGATGTTCAGCACAGTCCTCCCTGGCTCTGCACTCAGTATAATCTGAATACAGCCATAAAAATCTGGATCAAGGCACAGTTCAAATTAGATTTCTTTGTCGTAGTGGAAGGAAAAATTCTTAGAAAGTTACTCCATGTCAAATTTCAACTGTCTACAGCTAGGTGTTCTGGATGAAACTTTTGTTATGGTTAAAAAAGAAGTAAGTCTTTCTAGTTAACTGCTTTTACTTAAAAAAGACACCTTGGGGCAAAGGTGCAGATCACAAAGTTTGTCCTGAAACCTAAAGGCTTGAAAATGAGAGGTTAGAAGAATATGAATACTTAAATATGGGAACTTAAAATGGAAACTGGTGTACCTCCTTAGTCATGGTTATTTTCTGTACTAATCTACCTGTCTGTTTGCAACAGGGAGAGACAGACACATTACCAATTTTAAGTCATTTTTCCTGTCAATGAAGAGAATGGCTTCAACAAAAAAACTATTTGCATGATACTATTATTAATCCTGCCAGAAAAATTAATGCCACTGAGTACAAAAGAATGTGTGAAACAAATAGGGGTCAGGATCAGGAACACTGAAATGTGAATATTCAATTAACAATAATAGAAAAGATGTGGGGCATGGTATGTAAATGAAGGCTGCCTGGAGCCAAATGCTCTCAATAGTGAAGCCAAAAAGATATTAAAAACACCCCACACGACTTTATTTTTCAGCTCATGAGCCAATCCATGTTGAAAATATGTTTATCTGATCTAACAGCAAAAACAAACACACTCCGTAATGTATGTATTAAGCGGATGTATAACTTGCACAGCATTCACGGCTAGGAAAATGTGACTACATACAGTAAGTGTTGTGGAAGGGGAGGGGGGAAGAAGGAAGAGTAGCAAGAAGGACAGATGCTTGAGGAGAAAAAACTTGCTAACCAGAGGTTTTTACATGGACCACAGCATCCCATGTCCCACACGCTGATTTCTTGAACAGACCTGCTGCCAAGACAAATTTTTTCTTGGACTCTAGAATTTATAGGATGTGCTTGGCTTGCATCAAGAACACAGCAGTTCCTTCCCCACACAAACAGCTCTGTCTAGCTAGGCTGGATATAAACAGAAAGACTGCTTCACTAATTATTTATACAAAGACAAAATAGCTGCATTCTGGAAGTTTCGTAGGAACTGGACACTTCTTTTTTTTCTTATTGTGTTTTTGACTTTCAGGGCTGTCAGACTCCACCGAAAACCATCTAGACCTTCACCCATAGGAAGGTAATTCACAAATTTACTATGATTCATGCAGTGAATTTTTTTCATTTTTTTTTTCTCTTAAGAGTATTGATACTGCTTATTTAGTAGTAAAGTATTTCTGTAAAGCAGGATCCTGACATGGGCAAGGAGTTTCTCTTCCTACCTGCCCTCCTGGCTTTTGAGACTACCTGTGTGAGCAAGAAGTACTCCAGCACCGCCAGCACTGACCTCACTGTAAAAGTGTGCATTGTGAGAAAAAGATTCTTACATGTCCTGGAAAGGTATTACACTGACTTGTTCCTGCAAACAGTGGCTTTTTCAAATAAATACGACCACTTTTATCAGTCAAGTGAAACTCATTCATTAGTGTTTTCAGATTCAAGCCAAATGTTTTTTAAATTATGCTCCACCTTCTTCCCCACTTGCTTCCCGCTTTTAGACCAAGGAGCTGAAATACTGCAACAGGCTTAGCAAGGGCAGTACAAGGAAAATAATTTTCTCGGTGCTTCACATACCCTTATCCTCATCCTCTTACTTGTGCATGAAATGCAGCTGAAACATGGAATACATGAAATAAGTTCCTAGCAGTTTACAGCAATGGCACCGTGAAAGGAGGTAAGAGAAGAAAGAACAATGCAGCCAGTGAAAAAAACAGCAGCATTTTGGACAGGCAAAATACTGTCGAGCTGCAGTCATCTAGGTCTGTAAACTGAACCTCGCAAGTGGTCTTACTCTATCTGAAGCACATTTTAAGGGCCTGTGGGATTGGGTCTCAGTTTAGGTTCCGGGATTAGCATTCCTCTTGTGCAAAGTACCATGGAATTTTAATGAATGCAAGTAGTCAGAATTTCTGCTGTCTCGCAGAGATTTGTTTATTTACTAATTTAGAGAGATGTTTAACATCTTACTTCAGTGGTGCATCTGTATCAGCACCATACTGAGGTGACGGTTAAAATTCCGGTGCTGAGAAAACAGTAGTGTCTGAATGTTATATATGGTCCTAGGCACATACATAAATGACCCTTGAAAACCCTGTCCCCAGCTTAGATAATGAGATCTTAAAAGATTACAATGGATACAAACAGACGGCATGAAAGGATCTGGTCCAGTTTCTGTGAGAGCTTTCTGCATTTACGATAAAAGAAAAAATTAAGGTACGATATGAGTTTCTGCTGTAAATGTATGACTATTTTTGGTTCAGACAATGTTGCTTCTAGAACATGATTAGCTTAGCACCTGGTTTGGTCAAACAGTTTTTGTATTAAAATAACACATCAGGCCCTTTATCACAGGTTCTCAAAGGGAGTCAGGCATTTAACAGCAGGGCTTGTTGCGATAGGACAAGAAGCAATGGCTTTAAACCAAGAGGAGGTAGATTTAGATTAGATATAAGGAAGAAATTGTTTATGGTTAGGGTGGTGAAACACTGGAGCAGATTACCCAGAAAGGAGTGTATGCCAGATCCCTGGAAACATTCCAGGCTAGGTTGGACGGGGCTCTGAGCACCCTGATCCAGTTGCAGATGTCCCTGCTTGCTGCAGGGGGTTTGGAACGAGATGATTTATGTGGTCCCTTCCAGCCCAAACCATTCTATGAATCTGTGATTCGACAAACTCCATTTGATAACATAAGCAAACAGACACTTCTCCAGTCTCTATCTCAGGTGCTCCTTTTTGTTATTTCAGGTTTCATGAATTCTTTTCCCCTTTAAAATCCTCCTTTAGAATCGCAGGGACCCACCAGCAGCACAAGTGAGGGGTAAGAGACTTTCCGAAGTGCTTGGTCTCCTAAAGACTACCCAAAAAGTTTCGTCCAGACTGAGAATCAAGATGCTCAGCCCAAGTAGCTTGCTAGGTCCAAAACCTAATAAGTGGTCTAAATGCTTTTAAGAGGACTGGTCAAGAAAGTTGTTGTTAGCTTTAAGATGAGACATTTTAAGCTGTGTAATAGATGCTTTGGGACCAAGGTTTAAACATTTTGTTGACATTTGCTTTTCCAAAAATGAAGTAGCTGCCTATATGAAATCTGGTCATACAGTCACAGAATCACAGAATCACAGAACGGCATGGGTTGGAAAGGACCTCTGTGGGTCATCTAGTCCAACCCTCCTGCCGAAGCAGGGTCACCCAGAGCAGGCTGCACAGCACCACGTCCAGGCGGGGCTGGAATATCTCCAGAGAAGGAGACTCCACAGCCTCCCTGGGCAGCCTGGGCCAGGGCTCCGTCACCCTCAGAGGGAAGAAGTTCTTCCTCGGGTTCAGCTGGAACTTCCTCTGCTTCAGTTTGTGCCCGTTGCCCCTTGTCCTGTCTCTGGGCACCACTGAAAAGAGTCTGGCCTTGTCCTCCTGACACCCACCCAGTCCTGAAAATCTGGCTGTGTTCTTTCTGGTAAACAGAACCAGGCGATAATATGCAACACTGTCATTTTTATTTCAATAGTATTAAATACTTTAGATATAAATTTTTTTCTCAAAATGAATATAAATTTCAACAAATACCAAGAAAGCCAACAAACTCAAACGAAAGTAAAAAATACCACCTCACCACAACTCCCAGATCCTCCCAGAACCTTTTGTATGGTTTCTGAATCCTAGCTGCACTGTCAAAAATTTTCCGGTTCAGTTTCTGGAGCTGTAAAATCTGTCCTTTGTAACTTGATTTGTCTCATTAAGTCACAGGTAAGCAATTATTTGCTGAAATTTCTTCTTCGTCTTTTAAAAAATTACATGCTTTTGTTATGATTTAAAAGAGTAATTTGAAAAAAATAAAAATGTTGTAAACTGCCAGAGCCAGCCAAGCTTTGGTAAAATCTGGCTAGATAATATATTCTCTGTATGATAAATTCAGCAGAGTGAATATTCATAGTTGAAGTAGTGTTCCCTGAGCTATAAAATTTATAACAGAAGAGAGAATGTGTTCTTAACAGCCTGTATGAGGTATTTTTTTGAAAAGCAGCTATCTAATTACCTTTTAAGTCAGTTACTCCACTTGTTGCCCTGGTGACTCTGTTCTCCCCAAAATGTATCAGCTGAGGTTTTAATTATTATTTCCCAAAAAACAAAATAAAAACTATGAAAAATCAATAACAAAGTTTACATGAGCAGATGCTAATCTTCTGCATAGTTCACCATGCATTCAAGATAGTGATCTTTTTGGCACGGGGCCTGATATTTCTAGTGGGGCTTTTTTAGTTAGTAAAGTCAGTAGCAGTAGAGCCTTGGAATTGGTAGCAAAAAGTCAACTGCACATCTGAATACTTAATTTTGTGGCTATAAACAGCCACGTCACATTTCCAGCAATAACAATGGGACGGTTTTCAGCACTGCTCTACCAAGCAGGCATGTTTTCTATTTTCTTCTTGTATATACAATTAAAAGCATTCCCACCAGAGAACTCTGCCCTGCATTCACTTCTGAGACAGAGCATGAGAGACATCTCTCAAAGTCAAAATCCTGCCTGTCCCTGGGCCGAATAATGAAGGAACAGCCCAGCAGTGCGCCTTTACTTCTAAGGCTTCTATTAAGAGTTTGAATTCACCGACTAATTGTCAATACTTGCCCCAGCGTGCAGTTAATAAGGAGGTCCCCAGTCATAAGAAAAGTTTTTTTTTTTACTTCTGCTTGGAAAGGTGAGTTTACCTTTTATCAGGCAAGAGATAAGGAATTGCACGCATGGAGTATAGGCATGTTCTCGTCTTGCTCTAGGGGATATCCACCAGTGACTGCGTTTTTGTTGAGTAATAATGAGATACCATAACCAAACAGTAGAAGATGCATGTCAGATGGTTCTCCAATAACATTAGAAAAAAAGCAGCTGATGTATGGGATATTGAAGGCAGATTAAGTTGTTAATGTATATTAGTATATTCTTAATTTCCTTTTAATTGAAAAAGACATATTGACTTTAATTAGAACCATTTCACAGGAACTGTCAATTAGCACATGTCAAACTAGTTAATTCAGAACAGAATTCTTTTAATTAGGGTCTGCTTTCCTTTAACTGTGGGACCAATGAAATCAGCCTTTCCTTATCAAGATTTTAAATGTCTCTAAGACATACAATACAAGTGTAGTCTCTTATCTATTATTAGAAGACCATATGGATAACATTAAAATGATGATGCTGGCATTGTTCATGCAGCACAAATCAGAGTTTCCTTTATGACTGTTTGAAAAAAAAAAAAGAAAAAGATGGCTTTGAAGAAAGACTATTTTAAATACACAGATTTATCCTGCTTTAAAGAGACTACAAAATTTATGACATGCATGTTCACATTTAAAGTATTATTTAATACGTCTGCTCAAATAAATGGGCCTATTCAAACGTTTTGTGTGTTCTATCAGCCAAAGACACATAAAACATTTTCAAAGCATGCAGTAACGTTCTTCCCTTAAATGAACTGTAATCAAAAGGAGAAAACAGACTCGATGATTTTTTTGGGACAATATAAAACCAGCACTGTTAACTTTCATTGCATATGAAGATTTAACACTGATTGCTAATTCAGTGGCTGCGAACACCAGTGAGCTAATGTCATCTCAGTTATCAAACAGCATACAATCCTGGTCTTGACTTTCACGTACATTTTCTGAATATGTGTGAGTTTCCTGATGGATCTCGTCTCACGGCTGGCACACCGGTGCAAAGACCTTCCCCTTGGTTTGAGAGAGCGGCCTTGCGCAACATCTGCAGAGCTGGTCACGTCCCTTCAGGAGTAAGAACAACTAAGAAAAATGTAACAAAAAATAGAAGAGGAAAGATTGCAAAATCTAGACTTAGTTTTATCATATGGGGTTTAGCCACTGTTTTACTGACCTATATCAACAGAGGATTACAGAGATTAGTGAAGGGAATACTTAATAACTGAACTGTGGATTCCGAAGAGGATTATCTGGCAAGATATTTCATGTATCCTGATGCTTTGTTGAACTTATTAGGGACCTGATTATGGGCCCGAGTAACTCAACAATAAAAGAAGCATGATTTCCCAAAATGAAGTACAACTAGGACGCACTAAAATTTAACGTGTCCTGGAAGTGCACTTCACTTAGGATCCTAACAGCAACTTTTTTTCCCCCAGGGCAACTCTTTGATATGTGGTAGCTAGTACAGTTGAAAGAGTGTCATGTGCTAAGAGGTGTGTTAAGGTTTCCACACAACTTTGAAAAGTGGATGAGCTTTAACTCGACGATCTGCAAAATTGAAAAAATTTGTCCTTGGAGTATAACTAACAGCTGCAGTTTGGTTTTTGAATGTGATTGTAAATAGGTAACATAAGATCCTCCCGTTTATTCATTAATCTTATTGTGGCCCATATTAAATCTCTGATTATCAGTTTAAATGCTTGCCACAATTTAGAACTCTTTAAGCAGATCTAAGTCACTTTGGCGCTGAATTGCATAATCCAAGTTCTTTTATAACACAGCAGAAACAATGCTTTGGCTTTTGATTATATTGCTCAACCAGGAAAATATTGTTTGTTTCAAAATGGCAATTAGCAATAACTCTTCTTCTAACATCATCCCGACATTGGCTGCGTGTTGGAAGTATGTGTATGTTCACCACTAGGGTTATAAAACCTTAGGTGACTGCCTTTATGCTCAAGAATTACGTATTATGCTAAACTTCAAACTATAGGAGTATTTGAACAGTTTAAACTATAGGAAATTTTCAGATTATGTTGACATTTTTGTCTTTGGTGACATCCTTGCAGTATCCCTGTCAGGTGTGTAAGAATTTATCTAATCCATACCTTATGGCTGGGACAACAGAGAAACTGTTGTATGGAGAGAAAATGACTGACCCAAGCCCCAGAGCAAGTCAGTTAGAAACGGAATTAAAAGCAGAAGCTCCAGTTACCTGAAGTTTCATGATCCTCCCTGCAAACCCTCTAATGAACCACTCAGTGCAGCCCAACGTGTGCCGGGACCTTAAAGCAGTGCAATGCGTTTTTTTTTTCCTAATTAATACTAAGGCGATTCATTGCTTAGCAGCAGCAATAATATTTACACACTTATGGATCTCATGATTGAGTAGCAAGCTTTGACTTCAATTAAACATGACAGTTTCTGATAGCGAAAAGTCATTACAGAACTTCAAAAGCACTTGAACTGCAGCGAGATCTTTACAATGATCTATATAATATCTTTCAGCCTCTGTTGGCTCCTTGATCTTCTGCGGCAGGCCCAACTTCTCTGTCAATTTTGGTCTATGAGAAGTTGAACCTTAACGCCTGCGATTTAAAAATGTGTATGAAAATGCTGCAATATACAGTGGATTTCACCCAGTCTGACATTCTTTTTTGGATAAGTGCTTAATAAAAATTGCCCATGTGAATCATGTACTGTTCATGTATTGTTCATGAATCAAACCAAGAGCCATTTAAAAATGACTAGCATTAGGGAAATGTAATAGCTTTTTAACAGATTATTTAAATGACTGTAGCTCTGATTTCCAGTCATTTTATCCAAACTGCTATGGCAGAACTATCCCTGAAAAGGGAGTAACTTTCTGATTAAACTCTTTTGTTGTTGGATTTAAGAAATATTTTAGAAGAGAGAATTTCTCAATTACGTATTCATCTTTCAGAGCCTGGGCATGGAGGGTGTAACAATTTGATCAAACCCAGCTGAAAGCACTAATGGTTTGGAGGATTCATTCTGTTCTGACATTCATTGCATTCAGAGCAGAACAGTTTGTTCAGACTGACCAGAGCGTAAATCATTTCCTTGGTAGTCTCTGCTCTCTGCAGCTTGGCTTTTGTAACGCGATGTGACAGTGATTGAGCAGTGCATTTGTGCATTTTTTCGGCCAGATTATAAACCCGTCTGATTCGCTGGTTTTTGCTTAGTTGGCCGTAAGCATCCCCATGTAACCCACCCTCCTCTGCTCGTGTGCTGTTGGCTCCTTGGCCCAACGTCGCCGGTGGCTGAACTCTCCATCCCTTCCTCCTTCTCCAAGGAGGACTTTTAACCTTGGCCGTTGGGCTCACATTAAACCATTACAGCAACTGGTTTGCAGCACCCAAAGATGGGGCCTCTTCTTGCTAAACCTGGAGACTCGGAGTCCTCCAGGCTGCTGCCTTTCACTTGCTGTTGTTTTGAAGCATAGCCCAGAATTTCTCAAAACCCGTGGTCTTTTCGACAACCCACTCTCCGTTCTGCTGGCTATTTTTGACAAAACCTATGCATCTTGATATTAATGATGAAAACTACTTAGCGGAACAATAGTGCTAAAGCATCTAACGCGTGCCTAATTATTTGCAGTGTTGTTTAGCAGCTCAGACAAGGACAGTCAGCTGGCTGCCCTGTCGTCTTGAAGAAGAGACTTGAGGACCATCAACAGTTCAATAATCGTAGATGAAGGGTTGCTGCTCTCGCTGCCGCAGTCACTGAGGGCGTATTCCTCCAGGCCACATCGGCGCGCGCAACACCGGTGTTAACCACTCCTTTATTAAACAATTCTCCAAGCATAACTAAGGCATTTGGGTTGTTAACATACATAATAAGTTACATTTAAGAAGGCTTCAAATCAGCACATTGTATTTTGCAGTGAAGTCATAAAAATATGCTAACATGATAACATCTAATGAGGGAAATGTTGCATGCAGATGTCTGTTTGCCTATTATCCCATAAAATGACTGTATATTTTTATTTATATGAGTAACGTTAGACACAAACATGTTACCAAAAAAGCATTCATTTAGGAAATGTATAAACACAATGAGTCTAATATAAGAAACTGTTTTGAAACACGTCTTTTAGTGTTTATTAAATGAAAAGAAATTTTTAAAAAATTGTTCCAAAGTACATTTTTTTTCTCCCTCGTGATGGGAAAGAAATATAGGTTCTCAGCTGGCGTATTTTTCCTGATGTGGCAGCGAAGTGAAATTTGTGCCTCGCGTCATGTATCCTTTACATGCTGCAAAGGAGTATAATTTTATTTTTGTTTTATTTGAAGGCTCTGTCTGGGCACATTGGCCACCAATTTAATTTTTATTGCAGTGCATGGATGGCAAAGTCACATATCCTTACGTTAATGCAAAGGGCATAGGAAAGGAAGGGGAAAGTATAATTTTTGTTGTTGCTGTTGTCATTTGAAATTTCCATAGTGCCTGTGCACATTGGGTACCATTTCATTTTTATTGCACTGCACTGATAGCAATGTCACATATCATTAAGTTAACACCAAGTTAGAAAAAAAAAAGAAAAACAGATTCCCACCCCTCCCCCCCCGCCTTTTACTATTGTTGGAAATTTTTTGTACTGTGTGAATATAATTTCTGTGGGGTGGGAGAAGTACTGAAAAATCTAATATCCAATGTATAAAACGTATACCAGTTTATGGTTTTTTATTGCTCCATGTGACAGCGGATACAAAATGTAATGCTACACACATTTCTTATTGGTGGGATAAAGGTTTGTTCAATATCTAAGAACAGTTAATGTGGAAACAGCCACCTCTCAGGAAGATTGGAATAATACCAGAGTTTAATTTTCCCAAATCAGTGTATTTTATTAAAGTGCTTGTCTCACCACCCTGAAACAGTTTCTGCGTCCACCTCACTGTCTTTTAAGCCCAGAACAGAGAAAGCGACCCTCACTTTGGGACGCGGAGGTTGAATCCCTAGTTGTGTTGGACCCACTCCTCGTTGTTGGCATGTGTAAATAACTGCCACCAGGAAGGACATGGTGCTTGTCTACACGGGGAGCACCAGGCAGCTGTGTGGCTGCTCCATTTCCCATGGCAGGTTGTTGTACAGGTCAGCACTGATGGCAGGCAGGAGCACAGCCCTTGGGCTCCATTGGGAAATCTGTGCCTTAGTATTATGAGTCTAATGACAACAATTGCCTCAGTTTTGGAGAGCAAAAGAGGACAACTTGTTTCATTTTGTTTAATCTGTTATTAACCATTCCAATATCATGCCTGACAATGCCTCTTCATCCTTGACCTTTGGAGCAACTCTCTAGTGGTCCTAGAAGTCAACACCCATTTTTAAGGAGCCATCCTCGAACAGACAGACACAGGGTTGACGACAAGAGATGGCAAGTTCCCTTGTGGTCCTTCTTGGTCTGCAGTTGTAATAGGTCTACTAGTTTGAGATAGACCCCACGCATTGCAGCTTGGGCCCCACTCTCCAGGTAGAATACCCCAAACTGGGCAACACAGCTGTGAGAGGCTGGATGGCATGTCCTATGAGGAGTGGCTGAGGACACTGGATTTGTCTTGTTTGGAGAAAAGGGGGTTGAGGGGTGATCTTCTTCCTCTCTACAGTTTCCAGAAGAGGAGACGTGGAGAGAGAGGTGTTGATCTCTTCTCCATGGGATTCAGTGACAGGATGTCTCGGAATGGTTCAAAGCTGTGTCAGGGGAGCTTTAGACTGGACATTTGGAAGCATTTCTTTACCGAGAGGGTGGTCAAACACTGGAACAGGCTTCCTAGAAAGGTGGTCGATGTCCCATGCCTGCCAGTGCCTTAAAAAGAGGCATTTGCAGAATGCCCTTAATAACAGGCTTTAACATTTGGTCATCCCTGAAGTGGTCAGGCAGCTGGACTAGATGCTTGTTTTAGGTCCCTTTCAACTGCAATACTCTACTCTACTCCACTCTACTCTATTCTAGTCTATTCTGGCTGTTGTAAATCATATTTTAATTAAAGGCTCGAGAAAAGGAGGCTGCTCCTAAGAGGCACTTCAGACACTTTACATCGGTCTTGCGGTGTTCCCACCTGGTGCTCACAGTGGAGGCCAGGCCATGAAGGATGGTCTCAGACAGCATATTCAGCATCTTTAACATCCCTTTATTTTCTGTCACACTACATTTTGAACGTGAACCTTTTTGGAGCACATGGTTTTGTGCCTGCATGGACAGACTCAAAACTGCAGCAATTCCAAGATTGGCCATGGGTGTTTGGAGACCCTGTTACTTGAGGTGGGATGAAACAGCTTCCAGGCTTTTCCACTCCTGACAAGGAGTAGGGAAAGGAAAGATGTAGAAGGAGATTTGTGGTCTACACTAACCACACTGAATCTGGAAGGACAGGAGAACCTCGGCCAACACAAACTTAATGAAAGCTGTAGAACATTAAACAACCACAGATGTACGTAATAGATTTTGCTGTGTCACTATAGGCTACATCCCAATAAGCCACCTGAACACACATATATGTGACAGCAAGCAGTTTACATTTTTAATGCAGTTCCTTGCGTGAGGCTTGGAAAAGCCTCCTCCTCACCCGCTGCCACAGGCTACTAGCGTGCAACAGCAACATCACTCCATCTTCAAAACATCACGTATCATGCAAGAGAAAACCATGGCCAGAGGAATCCCATGAGTCCATCCATTTACACCGAATCTGACGTGTCAGCACCTGTGCTGCTGCTGCTGTTCCTCGGACGGTGTCCATGAAGCAAACAGCCTTCTGCAGGTAACGCAAGGGCAGTAGGGACATCTTGCTTTGGAAGTGTCCATTGTTGCTGTGCTGGGCACAACCTTTGACGGTGCCAGCATCCTTTCCCCCAGAACCTCCAGTGAGACAGAACAAGCATGAAAGATTTTGTAGCAGGTGTTGGAGAAAGCAGGATAAAGTGGCAGTTTAGGAAGAAGTGCTGGAATAGGAATATGCTGCTGAGCTCTCCATCTGGAGAGGAAACCCAGAACCACTCTTTCCTTGTGAGCTGCAGGAAGAACAGGAGACCGTGTGTTTGGGGGTTTCTTGGTAGAAGACAAGTTCTAGCTTGTTTCTAAAAGTCTCCATGTGTTTTTATTTGTGTTGTATACTTTCCTCTTGGCTGTACTGGAGCTCTTTTGTTTTGTACTGGCACATCCTGGAACATTATTAAGTATAAAAAACTTACTTATCTTGGGGCTTCACAAATGAACTATGATTTTTTCTGCTCCCTGGGTTTTTATTAGGCTCGGTGGGACTAATTCTCTATTGGTCTGCACCTTGTGTAGGCGTTTATACTGTTACCAAATGAGTGTAAAACGCTGGCTAAAACTACACAACATGCCTCTGACTGATTGAGCCTGAGGTCTGGGACCGCACACTAGAAATCTGTGTCCAAGCCTTACAGCTCCAGTGAGTGCTGAGCCTCTCCAGATGGCGAGTGATATTCCAGGTGTTAATAAGCCACTTTCTCTCCCACTTTCTATCTCTGTAGCAAAAAGCTGACAAGCCTTTTGTGTAGTCCTTTAAATTAGGAGAGATTGTACACAGACATAAACGCATATATGTATATAGACGATTTCTTACTTTTTAAGTCATAGAGATTATGTATGTATATGATCTCTTCTACACATATACATATATATGAGGTACTTTAAAATGACAGGCTTTTAGGGGAAAAAATTAATCCAAAGTACTGTTATAGAACATGAACTTAATTTTTGTGAAAAAAGCGTTATCTGCCAGTGGTTCAGTTTTCTGCCTGTGCCAGCTGTGAGCCACAGGAAGAAGGGGCCGGGGAAAATCCGTGTGCGAGCAATTTGGTGCTCTGCCTCTGCCAGGTCCTCAGGTACCAGGGGATGGACGTTTGCAAACAGTTTAACTGTTTGTCCAGAAGGAATGGCAATACACCACCTCCCAGCAATGGCAATTTGCTTGCTTTAATTGGGCTAGAGTCTTGGCAATTTTTGACAGCCAGAGGATACAATGCAGAGTGTAAGGGCTCCGATCTTGAGGGCCGTCCAACGCTCCCAGAGAGCCAGAACTGAAACATCAGTTTCACATTTTAAGGGTCCAAGAGACATCTGGGTGGGGCTGCAAGCAGTTTGGGGTTGGAGCGTGGGATAAGCTGCCCTTGTTGACATAGCCATTACTCATTATAACCATGTTGACATAGAAATTACCAGAGTTCAGCTTAAGTAATTTCAAACTCACATTGCAGTGGCTGTGTAATGGGAGGAACAATAGGGAACTGGACTCAGTGTACAATGCATTTTAATGAATTCTTCATATGGTTTGATTTCTAAAGCATCTCTCATCAGCCTGTTCCCTGCATTTTTGTGACAGTCACCACACACATTGGCATGAGATGATTGAATTTGAATGGAAAATATTAGCAGGAAAAATGGGTTCTCTCAGTATGTTGAATACACTGCCAAAATCCTTTCTCAGTCCACCTGCAGTCTGAAGATTTACTCATTAGCCTAATCAGAGTTAACCAAGCAAGTATGGACATTATCTACTCCTTGTATGCTAAGGAAAAAAGAAACAAAAAGAAAACAATTTATTAATCATCATCCAACTCATATTCACAATATACATTACTAACGATTTTCTGTGATAAAATTCGTTTATGTACAGCTCTGGGATAACTGTAATGGATAGTGATAGACATTGGTCCTCAAAAAAATTTAGGGTTTCTGTTAGAAAAGTTGTTGTTGGGGCCTTCTTTGCACCTCAAATACTGTGTTCAGTTTTGGGCCCCTCAGTACAAGGATGATATTGAGGTACTGGAGCGTGTCCAAGGAAGAGCAATGAGACTGGTGAAGGGTCTAGAGAACAAGTCTTACGAGGAGCGGCTGGGGGAACTGCGATTGTTTAGTCTGGAGAAGAGGAGGCTGAGGGGGGACCTTCTTGCTCTCTACAACTACCTGACAGGAGGTTGTAGTGAGGCGGCTGTTGATCTCTTCTCCCAACTAACTAGCGATAGGATGAGAGGAAACAGCCTCAAGCTGCTTCAGGAGAGGTTCAGATTGGATATCAGGAAAAATTTCTTCACTGAAAAGTGGTCAGTCATTGGACCAGGCTGCCCAGGGCAGTGGAGGAGTCACCATCCCTGGAGGTCTTCAAATATCTTGTAGATGTGGTCTTTCAGGATGTGGTTTAGTAGGCATGGTGGTGTTTGGTTGACGGTTGAGCTTGATGATCTTAGAGGTCTTTTCCAACCTGAATAATTCTATGATTCTATGATTCTGATAAGCAACTGTTTTGACCTGGTATCAAACCACATCTCTCATCTCTGAGACTCTTCAATGGAACATATCTGCTCTTGAGTGTTTCTTGAATAATAATTTATCACATAAAATTCAGAGTAAAAAAATTCTTGCTTCTCCTAATTAATTCTTTTATGCATTTGTTAGCTGAGATACAAAGGAAACTGAAAAAAAGAAAGAAGCTGACACGGTAACCAAGAATTGTTTTTGTCCCGTTCTTTACAAATAGGACAAATTAGGTACTGATAGTTTATAAACATTAGCATGCTCTGGCAAAGCCAATTTAGTATGAAGAACAATGTTGAGTAGTAACAGTCTTGATAGTAACATCAGGGAAAAACATAGTTTTTCTGGGTACTCTGTTTACCACAGTCAAATCCATTAACCCTCACTCAGGCAAGACTAGGTTGAATAGCAATTTTCTCCGAATTGGAGAAACTGGTATTTGGCCATAGGTAGAAAGATAATTTCCCTCTTTCATGAACTCAAGCTCTGATTAAAAAAGAAATAATTATAATTTTTCAGCATATTAACTCTAAGTTTATTAAAACTGTTCAGCCTGATAATCTACATTGTCAAGTTATCTTTAATACTTATTATGAGATTAAACCGCTGAAATATCTCTAGTTTGAGGAAATATCTTCACACCAGTCATAAAAGAATTATATTAAAGCAAACATTCGGATTAGCTGATGATGGGATCATTGTCTAACAGTGAAGAAGAAACCTCAGACTTAATCTATTAGCACTGAGTGAAATCTAGAGGTCATCACCCGCTCTTTGCAATCAATCCCCTGAATGTTTATACATGTAAGTACTGACTAAATATGAATTAATAACATCAAGATTTAATCTGATGTTATTAAAGTTTTTTGCTGGTTGTTTACTGTGCCTGTCCAGCTTATGTAAATACTCTAAGCCGTTGCATCTTCTGCAATTACTCTGTAATAGATGAGGTTACAGGCTAGTTAAAAGCATGTGTCTTGATTACGAAAGAAAAGGAATCATTCTAACTTCATTTAAAAAACCCTGTAAAAATAAATGTATCAAAATACAAAAAAGCATCTGAATTATGACAGCCAAATCTTAAAATCCTGTTAAAATCCTAAATATATAATAATTAACAAACAATTTCGAAACAATTTCTCTCCATATCTTAAAAGATTTAAAACATTTATTAAAAAAGAATTGCAGTAACAAACCAAGAGGCTGCGAGCATGTCCTACAGAAGGCATGTTTAATGAAAAAAGTACAGAGAAAACATGCTGGTACTTCTTTGCAAGCAACTTTTAATGTGAGAACATTTTAGCGCATTTGACCTGTCACGAAGTGTAGCAGAATATGATTTGATGCAAATGCTTAGGAAAAGTTATTGGAATGGGCCAGAATTTAACCTAAGAGTCTTTGTACATACTTTGATAAAGATTATCTTTCCAGACATCAAGTGCAAGGTCAATTATTGGTAACTTTCACATTTCCTTTCATTGATTAATACCAGAGATATTAAAATAGTGTTTGGTAGTCTGCTGAGGGTCTGTCATTTTCCTAGCATACCAAAGGAGTGGAAAGAAAATTATTTGGAAAGAAAATTATTACTTTCTTGCCCTAGATTTATAATTATATTAATTACAGGAACAGATGTTTTGTTGTACCATCAGGTGTGTTATCCAACAGCTCTTCTACCTGACTCAAGGATACGCTCCAGGGATCGGCCCAGAAGGAGAAAATGCTCGCTGAACCGAATATCTCACTCTTGCTCTCAAAACATGGGCTTCACAGCATTTATTGTAGGACACTACATCCAGTCACAGAAAACTCCTCACAGAAGAATGATGGGAAAAACAAAGACGTGCAGATTTCCAGGTGATTGTCTCTGGTAAGTGGAAACACTGCTCAAGCACGATGCTGCAACTTGTGGTCTGCAAGTGGAAGTTACTTCCCATTAATAACTGATGTTGTAACATCTCCTCGTCTGTTTTATTGCCAGATAACCTCGCTTAGTTTAAAGAACCACTGACAGGAGCTTAAGAGCCATTGGTTTTGGTGAGCACCAAACAGGCTAAGACTGATCTCTATTTTTTTTAGAAACACTTGAAAAACAGCTACTGCCAAGATCACAGGGGAATAGTGATCCCTCTCCATAAATTCAATTTGTTCATAACCTTTTGACACAGACCATAAATAACCTTAATATATTTCACAGACACGGACGCAAGTAATAAATTACATGAAGAATGTATATAAATATTTACTTTACAAAAACACAAGCTAAATATAAATTGCCATATGAGCAACCTCTCTAATAGCAAATGGTTAATTCCCCATGCCAATCAATATCTGGATTGCATGCCTACCTGCTCCATTTACTATGACACTCTACTGGTTGCTGGTACAAAAAGGTAGCAAAGAAAATACTAATCAATTGGCAGTGGGGCTGTTTCAGCAAAGGTTACATCAGAGGCAAAGGAAAAGAGAGGTTGAAATATGGCTGCTGGAAAGGCTGGTATGATTTTCTGGAGCAGGCTATGAAGTCTGGAAAAGGAAAAAGAAAAAAAACCCTACCGAGAAAGGAAGATAATTTTATTTCTGAAAACTGTACTTGGTGAGTTTATTTAACGTTTTATTTTCAGACATGATTAGTAAGATCATAATAGTAAAAAAACTAAATGAATGTGCCAGAATCCCAAAGTGATAAATCAGGAAATGTTTATGGGAGAGAACAGTTGCTCTTCCTCAGCGTGATACCGCCAGGTATTCTAAAGGAATTCAAACCAGAATAGTGGCTTGGCTTTCTCAGTGTTTGCCAAATTCCTCTTTGTGCTTTAAAACCTGGAAAAGATATCCTGCATGATGAAACGGATGCATTATTTTTTAAATACTATCACAAAAGATGTCAATGATCTTTAGAGTAGTACAATAACTGAAAGTGGTATACGTAAGGAAGTACTGAAATGTATTATCTGTTCCAGTGTTAGCCCAATTTCTTGCTGAAGAATCAGGGAAAGAAAAAAGATTATATACATAGACTGTTTTGTTTTGATTTTTCTTAAAAATAAAAAAAAATCACTAAATTTGTACCTTCCTAATATGATGATGCTGATTTTCTTTTTCAAAGAAAAGACAAGAAGAATTGTTAAGCAGTGGGAGTCAACCATAACGCACTGGTGGAAATGTCCATAGTACTTTTTTTTGTCTTTGTTGGGCTTTGTCTATGAGAAACTGCCAGTTTGTCCTATTGCCATGAGATAACACAGGGCTGGACAGAGGCTAGATTGAGGGGTCACACTGAAAAAGATGAGTACCATAGAAATCCTCTGCTCCTTGTATACCTTTAGGTGACCAGGATCGTGACCCTAGGAAGTGCAAGAGCGAGATGGGCAGAGAGCAGGTATCCTCCTCCTTCCCAGCCATGAGGTAAGGAAACCTGATGGGTAAAAGCAAGTTTCAAACTCGAACAAAGCCCTCTGAAACAATGACCAAACCCGTTGATGCATTTTCATTCAAAGGTACCAAACTTTCTGGGGACACTCGCAGCGCCATTGCAGACACCGCTGAAGGTTTGGTGTTACCCACAGTAAGCCCATTGCCACTGCTGGGTCATGGAAACCTGGCAAGGGGTCTGATCTGCAAGTAACATTGCAAGTCACTGTGGACCAGATGAAGTTGAGAAGGAAAACTCTGTAGGACTATTAACCAAAAGGGTGGCCTTTTGCTAATGTCTGTTTAACTGGGGAATATGCTGTCTGTGGTGGTGAGAAATCGTTTCGCAGCAGCAACTAGTTAATATTACGCCATGACAAGCAGAGGAAATGATGCCAGCAGAAGGCATTCCCTTGACTAAATAATAAAATACAGAATCACAGAATCGTGGAAAGATTTGTGTTGGAGCGGACCTATAAAGGTCATCTAGTCAAACCTAATGCCATGAGCAGGAACATCTTTAACAGGATCAGGTTGCTCAGAGCCCCGTCCAACCTGACCTTGAATGTTTCCAGGGAAGAGGCATCAACCACCTCCCTGGGCAACCTATGCCAGTATTTCACCACCCTCAGAGTAAAGAATGTCTTGCTTATATCCAGCCTAACTCTAACTTCTTCTAGTTTAAAGCCACTACCCCTAGTCCTGTCACTCCAAGCCGCTGTAAAAAGCCCATCTCCAGCTTTCCTGTAGGTACTTTCAGGCCCTGGCAGCTGCTCTGAGGTCTCCCCGCAGCCTTCTCTTCCCCAGGCTGCGCAGCCCCAGCTCTCCCAGCCTTTCCTCCCAGCAGAGGGGTTCCAGCCCTCGCATCATTGCTGGGGCCTCCTCTGGCCCCGCTCCCACAGCTCCAGCTCTGTCCTGTTCTGAGGGCTCCAGAGCTGGACACAGGACTCCTGGGGGGTCTCAGCAGAGTGGGACAGAGAAGCAGAATCCCCTCCCTTGCCCTGCTGGCCACTCTGCTGGGGATGCAGCCCAGGGCACGGTTGTTCTCCTGGGCTACCAGCGCACATTGCTGGGTCATGTTGAGCTTCTCATCAACCAGTAGCCCCAAGTCCTTTTCCGCAGGGCTGCTCTCCATCCCTTCATCCCCCAACCTGTACTGATGCCAGGAGGGATTGCCCTGACCCGTGTGCAGGACCTTGCACTTCACCGTGTTGAACCTCATTAGGTTCACTATGTTCCACTTCTTGAGCTTGTCCAGGTCCCTCTGGATGGCATCCCTTCCCTCAGGCATGTCAACAGCACCACTCAGCTTGGTGTCATCAGAATGCAAGGTGTATGTCTGCAAATAATGAAACAGGAAATGAACTGGTAATCAATACACTTGAAAATATTACATGGCTCTACCACAGATTTAGTTGTGATTACTTAATCTCATTTGGGTCCACCTTTCCATGGAACATTCAGTTTTTAAATCAAATGAGGACCATTCATGTGGAGTAAGCTGGTCATAACTCCTATGCTTTCATGTTTCCCCCAAAGCCGTCAGAAATAATCCTGTTTCAGCTTTACTTGTTTTAATTTGACTTTAGAAAAGTATAAAGTTAAGGAGAGACCTCAAGAACTGAAAGAAATTTTGGAGTTGAAGCTCAGCCAGATAACATAAATAGTTTAACGCATACACTGACAAGCCAGGAGCATTTAAGAATAAAACATCAAAGAAGCTATGAGTAATAAAAATAGCCAGAGATCTCTAGAACAGATATCATATTATTAAATTAATTACCAGTACAAGTTGTATATACGCAGACAGTACCGTGTGCTCAAGCAAGGGGACAGCCAGGTCATCTGTTGGATTTCTTCCTTCATTTCTTCCTTTCTCCTCCGCATTAATCCCCATGTCAAAGGAAGGCTGTTTCTGACCACATATTTTGCTGGAGTTTTATCTAGTTGAGGGGGATTCTGCAGATTAATCTGGGACAGTGCAGTATAATTCAGTGGATTATGATTGAAACAAAATTTCCAGACATTAGCCTCTGTTTTCTTTTTCGTCATTTCACCCCATTATCTAAGTTGACTAGCTGACAGTGTTGTGATTAAAGATTTAAAAATAATACCTGTTACCACATCACAGTATCAGAAGTACTGAGCTAGATAGACAACATCAGGATAAATACTTTAATGACAAAGTCAGGTTTTTTTTTCTCCGTTTTTACTGTTAAAAGCCCTCAAATATTTATAGATTTTTATGACATCTCTTCATTGTCAACACTTACCAATACTCAGAACTTAACGTTTTTCTAGTGAATTGGCTCCCTCCTTTTTTTAATGTATTCTTGTTTCTAAATTCTGTTCCAAGGTCACTTTTTACAGGAAACAAAAACGTGGCCTTAACAGGCTGATGTGTGGCACAAATACGATGGAGCAATTTGAGGGATTCAGTAATTGCAAATCACCAGGACTGAATGATCTCCCTCAAGAATTCAGAAGCTACACAATTATTAAGTACAGTATGGATATATGAGAACAAATATTGTCTTTTTAAGATAGTGATCATAATACATAACACCACCCTCCTCAGTGACTGAGAAGCACTATTACTGTTAACTTCAGGGATATGAGTGTCTTTTAAAAAATTGTGTGAAATTTGAGACTCCTTTTGGTGCTGGGAAAACTATTGAGTTCTTCTAAAGAAGACCATAATGCATGACTTGGAGGAGAATAACCCAAACGGATGAAAACAATGCTGCTTCTGCAAACAGGTGCTGAAATAGGGCAAAATAGGTAAAAGTGAGCAAGGAACAAAACCCCTGGACTTTCTAAAATCTTATTATAAGGATAACCTAAAGTGAGTGTTTAAGGAAATATATTGCTGTGGAGGAAGAAATGGACTTCTACCTTGGATTAAAACTTGGTATTATTTTATTATGTGTAGTGCGTCGATCCTCTCTCCCCGGCATGAAGGTGAACTAAAATGGTACTAGCAGGTTGTTAAGATGGATAACCTTCTCCGCTGTGTAACCCTCTAGATCTCTTTACAGTTAATGGGAAGGAGAAGGTAAGTCCTAGCTATTTTCAAGAAGTTGCTTTGAGGGGCTGTAAAACTGATTTGGCCAGTGGAAGGCTATTGGGGCAACCAAGATGGCTGTTGAGATCTGAAAGTCTCTGCAAGCTCCTTGCAGAGTCCCACTCTACACAGCAACCAGTCTGGATGTCCATGTCCAAGCTGGGGCTGTGTCTGCTTGATCCTCCTGATTTGTCCTGTGGAAGCAGACCACAGAGCCTACAAGGATGTCAATAGTTCTAGTGGAGACCCATCACAATCTGCTTGTGAGCTCTAGTGAGCTAGCTAGTGGTCAGGCAATCCTGTATTTAAAAGAATAGTAGTAACTCTACCAGCAATCTAAGAAGTATTTTTTGTGCTCTAAACCTGTAAATAATACAGGCATCAGTGTAACATTGTCATACTAACCACATCTTGTTGGGTATAGGATCATATCCAGGTTCATCCACCTCACGGTGGGAAGGACAACTCGGTCACACGGGTGACACACCTTGGGCACAGAGGGTTTATTTAACATGTTGGATTGCAAAGCAAGCCGTTAGACCTCAGTCAGAGGCTGACTCAGCCCGGATTCACTCAAAGTCTGTGAAAGAGAAGGCTAGTTGAGTGGAGGTAGGCAAATGACAAAGGGCATCTCCTCTTCTCTGAACAGACCCACCGATCAGAAATGGCAGGGCACATGCACGGAGAGAGGTAAAGATTAATTCCCCTGCCTGGCTTGAAGTCAGACTGGAATTCGGCATCATTCAGTCAAATATTTTGACTGGATTTTTCAAAAGGGTTGGATTGGTTCGTTGTTATTATTCACTGTAACTACTCATATAAACAGATAAACATGTGACTATTTAAGCCGAATGCTCTTTTCCGGCTTCAAATTTATACAACTGAGAGCAAACTTTGGCTATCTAAAAGTAATCAAACCTAATGTTTCATGCTGTACAGTAACCTTTTTGCCTGGCGAGGTCAGGAAGGAAATATTTTCCTACACTAATGGGTAACCTCAGTTTTATTTTTCAGCAGCTGATGTGTTGTTGGGGTACTTGCTTGTTAACGTTGGAGACACAACGTACCACTGCCTAATGCTTTGTGACAGAGGTGTTACTACTCCAGTTAAGAGAAAATATTGAACACCCTGGTAAAGAGGGAATAGCCGTTTCCTTTGCTTCTCAAGGTACGGCTCAAGCATCCTTCTGCAGGCCTCCAACTTTTGACCTACTTCCTTATACTTTCAGTCATTTAAATGTAATTTTAAGGTATCCTGTAATTCTCTATGCCTGGGCTTTACCTGTTAAACCACAAGCAAGTGCTAAACTGGTGCAAGGCATTGGGTAACAGCGGCTCTCTCACATGCATAGGCAGAAAACTCGTTGACTACACCTCTGCCTAACGAGAAAGCACGGGTGTTCTGACAAGCAAGAACAACAAATTAAAAAAAAAAGTTGCTATCCTGTCAAATACTGTGTGCATATCAAGGATCCGGAATACAAAGCAGACTTAACAGCAATCACATTCTGAGTAGAATTCACTTGAATGTAACACCTTTTCCCTCTAAGGTTTTGAGTGTGGTATCTTAAAGAAGATCACACAAATTACTCATTCCGGGAACAAAGGCTCTTTTTCGAAAGCTGTCAGCTTGCTGACAGTTATGATGAGCATTTACTTCAGGCTTGTAAAACATATTAATCAAACTTGTTCCTATAGCTTCAGCCCAAGGAGGGTTACTGTTTCTTTTAGAGAAATGTTTTACATAAGTGAAGAGCTCTGATTACGTGTACACCTTGAATGCACACCGCCGCCTATGCCATTCATTTATTCGTAATGAATAAATACCAGTCTACGCCAGGCTTAAAGAAGACTGAAGCAGTACATGGAAATCTGTTTATTACAAGACTATTTGCCAAGGACCTATGCACCGTTCATTGAACCTTGAAAACATTTGAAAATATGGGTTGCATTTGCAAACTTCAATGTATGACATGGAGAGCTGGCAAGCTGCCTGGTTTCTACTTAAAGGATTGTCATTCTGGGAAAAATAAATTTCTCTAACTAGACAAAAGTCAATGTTTTCATGTTTTACTGCAATCAAACTGATATGGCTGACAATTTAATGTCTCAACACTTAAAATATCTGTGGATAATCAGTTACCTCAATCAATCATAACTACAAGATTTCTCTATTTTCGAAGCCTGTATACATATGACTGAGATATTTAACAATTTAGAGAAACCTCCCCAGCCTTAATCTTTCATGATTTCTCTCAAGCTGTGGAGTTCTTTTTTTTTTCCAAATGCACAATTTTATAATTGCTGGGGGAAAAAAAAATCCAACACTGCACTGTAATCAGATTTTGAAACCTTTGTGTTAATGTCCTGTTTTATTTAATTTTATGTATATTTTATAGTCTGCTTGCCTGTCAAAAAGATGTGGAAATGTGCTGGCATTCCAGCTGAAGACATCATTATGAGTGAGAAAATGCTCAAGGCTTTTTCAAAGTGGGTGCTGAAACATACGCTTCTCTTCTTTGACTCCAGGGGATGCTAACAGCTGCCCCACCAGACAGGTATTGCAAGGTCAAAGGCTAGCAGAGCTGTGCACCTTCAGGATTTGACTGCCAGCAAAGTAGATGGATAGTTTCTCAAATCTAATAATAAAAATAGCAACAATGATGAGAAGAAGAAGGAGCTGACAACAAAAATGAAAAGGAACCTGCAAGAAGTGGATTCTGGGTAGCGCAACACTTGGCAGAGCTGATTTTAATATCTGACAGGTTGAGTTCACTAATCTTTGCTATTCATATTGACGTGAGAATTCATACAGTTTTAGAGATTTGTATCTATTAAGACATGCAGCAGTGTTCCTACAACATGGGAACAAGTTTGCTAGCACCTGCCGTTCTTCTTCCTCCGTGATAAAAACTGATATGAACTGTTTTAAATGCCTAACAGATAATTACTCTCAACACTCAATAAGGAAATCTACATCTTTAGAAAATAATAAAAAAAACCAAGCCCAAAACCCACCAACAAGACGAAACAACATTCTTCCCCTCATTTCCCCCCCCTCTCTTTTGTTTCTTTGATTACTTGGAGCCTTGTAATCAAACTAAGCTTAGTTTCGGGACCCTTGGGGCAGTATCTCTTAGTTCCCTGTCAGGCTCTGCTGCAAAACAATCAATCTTGCTCTTGCGCTGGCTTGGTGGAAGTGCCACGACACGAGGAGTGCAATGCTTTGCTCTCACTGTGAAGCTTCGATGACAAAAGTTTTTATCAGAAGCTGACTGTATTTAGGGTTATGAATATGCAATGACTCTCATTAGTATTGAAGCACAGGAGCATGGGCTGACATCCCCCGCCACTTTTAGCTGCTGCAGAGTCGTCTAATGAATTGTCTTGCTCTTTCACTCGCACAGGCTTTGCTGTTACGGCTCCCTGTTCCAAGGGGAGTTGCCCGGTTTGAGAATACTATTGACGGCAGAAATTAATTGCCACGAACCGCTCTTGATTCTGTTAAACAGCGTTGAGACAGTGTTTAAATTGTCAAAACAGAAAACCATTAAACTCTACGGGAGACAAAATCATGGCGAGTGAGACGGTCCGTGTGTCCTTGCGCGTGGCCGTGCACAAGCGCGCAGGTGTGGCACAGGTATGTCTACGGTCTCGCAATCGTACCCATGCGTACAAACACGTGCGTGCGTGTCAGTGACGGGTCTCAGAAACCTGACATCCTGCTGATTGATCTACCATTTTCCCAACTAGAACAAACGGGGATGATGGGAAGTTCTCCAAACGAGCAGGACTCCAATACTTTGTTATTTGATCAACCCTTTAATACTCTTTCTTTTCCCTTTGGGACCCTGCCAAACATCTTTCAGCTCACACATCTTCAATCTTTATGAATAGGTTACTGATAAGGATGTTTCCAACAAATGATTAAGATATCTGGCTTGATTTGTCGTATTTGAGGAGATGTGTAAGCTTTCAGAAACAAGTGGAAATGACCCTTTTTTTCCCAACTGTTTAAATTAAGTATTTTTTTTCCCTATTCATCTGATATATCTTCTGACATAAAAGGAGCTTTTGTGGCTCTCTGCAGATTGTGAAGGATAGAGTGAATTGAAAAGGATAATATATTCCAAGAAGTGTAAGTAGCATTCTGAAAGGTGTGCGCTTACTGCAAATAATAAAGGATATGAGGTTCTCCCAAGAAGATGTCAGCCCTGTGAAGCTCTTTATCCATTTAATCAGTAACGCAAAAGGTCCCAGTGCAAAGAAGGAGGATCTGTTTAATTTTTACTGCGATTTTTGGCACCGTTGCTCTAGTGCGAGCTTGGCTTACCTCTTGACCCAACCCCAGGAGTGCCTGTTCTCATCAGCTGGAGAAAAAATAAACATAAAGAACATCTACATGTTGGGAGTATCAAATACAAGAGTGGTTTAAAATAAATGCAGCTCTGACAAAAGTGGCTCAAGTATCATACATCAAACACTTGTTACCTCTCTTGGCCTTAGTGATTACACGTGACTAAGAAAGAGTGAGTGATAAAATCTGAAGAAAGATGAAACCAATCTGGGCCTTTTTAAAGATCATCAATCATTCTGCATGGCCACGATATTATTAGTTCCAGTAAGCCTTGTTCTCCCATTTTATGGACATCATAAACCCCCCACCCCTAGACCAATGCTACCATGGGAAATCATTTTTATGGGCAGAATCTTAGTGTGGGCCAATCAGATCTAATCACATAACAAGCTACTGAATTATTCAACGTTCTCCCTAATTTTGCATTCTTCCTGCACTTTGCTGTCACTGCAGGGTTTTAAAAGTATGTGTTTTTACAATATTTATTAAGAAGACAACCATATGCAGGAATTTTGCTTTCTCTGTGTCTTTCAATAACCGTTTGTTCCCTTAGATTGTTGTAGTATATACATTACTATATGGAGAATATTTTTTCTAAATGGAATAGCTACCCTCTACGTGGCACTCGGCTTTAAACTCTTTCAGCTTTTAAAATACCGAACGCAAGGACAACAATAGTGAAACAATTGTGTTCAAACATGAAATATTCAGATTTACTGAGCAAACTGTAACCAGCATGTCTCTTAGCTGTTGCTATGAATACAGGGCTCACATTGTATATGAAAATATTTCAGTTTTAATTGCAAATCTGTGCAGAGATGATTTGGGGTCTGTAATTAGCAAATAAATTCCAGACTTTGTGACTGCTGTGAAAACACACATTATTTATGGAACGATTATCTAAATATAATTCAGTGTTTTTTTGCTTTCAACAACTACTGTAAAAGTCTGATTTAATAAAATGTGAAAAATTTCCCTTCTCTTGCACTTCTGTTTACATTATGAAGCATTCATTCCTCTTCACTGCCATTTCCCACTCGACCCGCAATGGACTTTGCTTTCAGTGGCTCCTTACTTCACTCACACCTCAGGGAGGTTTCTTCACAACCATAAAGTGCCAGGCACTTAATTTGTTTAAAATGAAAGCTTGGATTATGCAAATAGCTCTGAACTGCAAGAACAGAGTGAGTTTATGTGACCTCCATCCTCGTGCTTTTCATCCAGGCTAGAAGTGGGAATAGATAGAAGCCCTGTCTGAGCTGGTTTTAAGCTACCGTATGCAGAATTCCAGTTATCCAGGCAGGGTTACTGGAAAGATGAAGTGATCTCTTGTTCCCACCCACTTACTGTAAATTGAGGGCTCAGCCACTTCTCTTCATCAATGTAGGGTACAACCAGCACAAAACTTGTCTTCTCCTTACTAGCAATCCCATGCATTTTCAAAGCTGGTCACTTGTGCAACCAGTTTTACAGCAACAGTTTTAAAGATCCTTTTCCATTCTGAAGTTTAAAAGTGTATCTTCAGGTTATATGTACATGAGTGTTTCCTTTGCCAGGGTTGTTCTTGTCTCTAGGTTCAGGGCTGAAGCTGCTGGTGAAGGGTCTGGGCACTGGACATGCACAAATACCACGATGGAAGGTTGATTCATAAAACACCATTGGCAGTAACAACAACAGAGAAAATCCATAATATGAACTTAGTTTACATCAGTATGCAACACACCTGAGACTTTCTCCTTTCTTCCTTTCTTTCCCCATCCTCTTGGGTTGCTCTGTATATAGTTTAGCTGTCTTTGAAGGAAAATCCTTCCCCACCCAGTCTCTGCATCCCAACAGTGAGACACTTATTGCCTTGCTGTCCCCGGCTGCTCAGGCAGATCAGTGCAATGGCAACCTCAACAGCCACTGCCATAAAAATCACAATAATCACTGGCAGAGTTGCCTTGCCTCTCCCAGGACTGCCTCTTCTTGCACCAAAATTCTTACCTGCAGGAGCATCCTCCAGCCCACACAGTGCGAAGAGAGCGGGTGGGCTGGACACCTTCTCAGTGCCAAAAATGTTCAGTTTTTTTTCACGAGGCTACCAGGATTTGCCCAGAGCTGGGAGTGACACCTCCCTGTACGTCCTCCTGGCTGCTGGCGATGCAGTAAGACGGGATCCGTGCACGGCGTACCTCGCAGCCCGGCCCCCGGGTGCGAACCTCGATCTGAACGGCGATATCAATGTCATGGCACACACGCTCTGGGAAGGGAGTTACGGAGAGTAATTGAGAGATTCAGCATGAAGCCACTGAAAGCTGTAATTTAAAGTTCCAGTACTACTATTACCATTAAAATTTAAAGTGACAGAGGCCCAATTATGAACGGTTATTTTCTTAAGTAAAATTGCTTTTTTTATCCTCTGTGAAGCACTCGTTTCTGCCTAGCGTTCGCTGTCACCAGGACCTGTCTTTGTGGCTTCTGGTGTCAGTGAGATGCCGAGCCTCCCGCCCCTGACAAGGAACGGATCAGCAGTGCTGGGAGCCTTGCAGGGGCTCAGGGCAGGCGGCTTCACAAGCAGACATAAGAGGGGTCCAGCCTGCTCTCCTGGCAAAACTAGGCACAGCTTTAGTATCTGAAGGGGGCTCCAGCCCCGTCTTCATAAACTGCAAATGGCATCCAACGACAGTGGAGATACTAGCAAAGAAAAAAAGGATGGGTGAGACTGGGGATCTTCCCTGACAGACAAGTGGGTTAGCAATTATTATCACCGTCTCCTTGATAATTTTAACGTAACAATTTGCTGGTTGTTTACTTGACAAACCTTAGCATGCTGTAAAGCTTATTAGGCTGTCCACTCAAATAATATAAAAAATTCTCCTGGACGTTTGTACGGCTGCTGCTTCACCTTGATTCACTTCACATGAGTAGGTTATATTGTGTTTAAACTTCAGTGGGACAGCTGGCAGGAAAGCTACAGGACCCAGGTGCTTGCAGTGGTCTCACAATCATGGTATGTTGTTCTTAATGCCTGGCATGACACATGAGGATCTGAACCTTCATATGAGAATGCAAGTACTGCTTTCTGGGAACTCATAAAGTTTTCAGACAGAATCTCCTTGAAAAGTGACACAGTTCTGCTGCCTTTCACACAAGGACTTCCAATGGTGAAAGCAGCTTTTGGCTCACGGGTAGCAGAAATCTAGTCTAGGAATTTAAGGAATCAGAGCTGCCTTACACACACAATTCAGATCCATCAGTTTGATTTTTTTCATGTTATTATCAGTATAAATGCATTTTAATTCCAGATGCAGAACAATGAATCCAGTGTTTTCAGGTGAGATCAGTGACACACAAATAACCTGGGCAGTCACTAATAGATACATAGGTAGAAAGCAAAGCAGAGGACTTTCTGTGAACCTGACAGAATCCATTATTTCTCCTTAGAAGTGATATCAGTGTATTAGATTATTTCCTAGCCACCTGTCAAGCACCTGCACACAGGACCATAATACACCATTGTCAGCTTTAGCGATGCTGCTAAACAGAATAATATGAGATGTTTTCCATACATTGGTCATCATCAGCCTGAACAGTTTTCATTTTTAATCCCCATGTTTAACCAAAATGGGATGACCAGAAGAAAATATCTGAGAAATCCCTCAGATCACTCTGGAGAGCATTCGCCAGGAGGGATGTAATGTAGAACCAGAAGGATGTTCTCTCTGAAGGCACCTCCGGGGAAGCAGAAAATGATAGTGAGAGCAAGAGACAGGAATACACCCACCAACTCACAGAATAAACTCTGTTTGATAGTCAGGAATATTCATGTTAAAGAAGAAAGCTACAGAACAGAGTAGGGACACAAGCTGGTGACGTCGTGGATCTTTTCCCAGGCTACTCCCCATAGCAGAAATTAACGCCAGCAGTGGAACAGGTTTTTAGTTGCGGGCTGTGGACCACTGTCAGCATTTTTTTCTTGCAACACTGGCAAAATCAGTAGTGGGGGTTCATCTGCTACTTGAAATATTTGAAACAGGACATTGCGCAGCAGCCCAAGGCCAGCATCCCTCTGTGCTAGGTGCCATACAAACACAGGACCAAAACATCTGTTCTCTGAGTCCAAGAGGTTCCAATGCAGGCAGTTAGTTGGAAATACTTTACCATCCTGTTAAGTCCATGCTGGCAGTGACGCTGAAATTCAGAGCTACTGGAGAGAGTGCAGTGGAGGGCTACGAGGATGATGAGGGGACTGGAACATCTCTCCTACAAGGAGAGGCTGAGGGAGCTGGGCTTGTTCAGCCTGGAGAAGAGAAGGCTGCGAGGGGACCTTCGAAATGCCTCTAAATATCTGCAGGGTGGGGGTCAGGAGGATGGGGCCAGACTCTTTTCAGTGGTGCCCAGTGACAGGACAAGGGGCAACGGGCACAAACTGAAGCAGAGGAAGTTCCATCTGAACACGACGAAGAACTTCTTCTCTCTGAGGGTGACGGAGGGAGAGCTGCCCAGGGAGGCTGTGGAGTCTCCTTCTCTGGAGATATTCCAGCCCTGCCTGGACAAGGTCCTGTGCAGCCTGCTCTGGGTGACCCTGCTTCGTCAGGAGGGTTGGACTAGATGACCCACAGAGGCCCTTTCCAACACCTAACATTCTGTGATTCTGTGAAATTTGTCCCTTGCATCACTGCAGCGGCATCTGTGCACTCATATCATCATGTATTTGGTGCTGAGTTCCACCTGGCCAGGGCAGGTCCTGCACTTGAAGTAAAGAGCTATCATACAGGATCACCGACACAGCTCCTCCACGTACTGTCCTCACAGCTGGGTGAGTACTGGGTCCAAGTGACCTCCATGATTCAGCCAGGGTTTTCCTGCGTAGACCGGTAAAAACCGGTCCCAAACAAGGCTAATTAGCGTTGGCCTAGCAAGCGCTGGTGAATCATTCAAGGAGGGACACATACTCTGTGCAGATGGACAAAGCTGTGATCTGCTGCCAGACTGAAAAAAATAAATAGATTTTATGCTATGCACTGTAGACACTCCTTACCTGTTTTAATTTTTAATAGAAATATTCTTTTTTAAGTACTTGGAGCAATATGAGTTTAATGTGAGCTCAGAGGACCGTGCAACACAAGCGTAATTGACTCACTGCCATCACTTGCTAGATGTTTTTTCCTTTCCTTTTCCAAAGTCTTAATGTTTCTTAAGTTCTTAATGGAAACAGAACACGCTAGAGAGCCAGCATTTGACACAGAGCTTACAACCTAGTAGTCAATATTGAAATTGGATTTGAATTACTGCGTAAGTAACTGCCGATAAGAAAACAAGAGTAAAAGGGCCATGGAAAGACACAAAGCACCTGCAGGTCATAGGCAAAGGAAACCAGAAACAAAAATGTTTATAGAGGTCAAAGGTTTAAATTTTTAATCGTTGTTGTATCAGGGAACAGAGGCCACTTTTATGTGTGTGGTTTTCCTCTGTAAAATCAGAGTTTCTCTTACATGGAAGTTGGTATCTTTCCATTAACCAGTGTCACAGCTGAAAAGCCAAACAGGTGAACAATATTCAAGCTGAACCTTTGAACTGTTGGCCTGATATTATCACTCTTTTTAATCACAAAGTAGTTCAGTGTTTAACTAACCTTATTTTCTTCTTCTCTGCCTCTGATTGTGCTGCTTTACCCCGTCTGCAATAAACAAGGAAGAAAGCTGTAACATCCTGAGTAGTGACTATAACCTGTCCTCCCCTTAATGACAGGTTTATGCAGTTTGTCAAAACCCATCATCTGAGCAGATAAGATTGAATTCAGTGACTGCCGAATTGGACATACTCTGAGCTGAAATAAATGCAGTGAGGTGTCTGTGCTTATTAGGGGCTTCCTAATAGGAAAAGTCTCGGTGTCTTACTGAAAGGCAGCTTTACTGTCATCTGTGGTGTTTTCTGGAAGCTGAAACTGTGAAAAGGAGTGAGAAACTGTATTCTCTCTGTTCACCAGACAAAACCTCATAACACTACTTTAACTTGGAAAAGAGCATCACCACTTAAAAAAACCCCTGGAGCCACTCCTGATTTTAGAGGATGGATTAGGGAAGATGAAGTCATCACATCTTGACCCACGACTACTAACAATGCCATGTATTGCACACAAAGCTCCCGACCAGACCGACGTTTCTGTTAAAAAGTTCAGCAGTGGTCCTGCCAGTCGGGATGTAACCTGAAGTTGTCAGTTAGATTTCAGAGTAAACAACATGCTGGGCAGAACCAGAGCTCCTCCAGTCTCTAAGAACTTTTTGTTTATCATTCTTATCAAAGTTTTTAACAAGAAGCAAGCCAGCACAAAATTAATATTTTTTTACATGTTTTTGCGGAGAAGGATAGCTTCACAGCTGCTTCTGGATCGTGCAAAGTGGTCTAACTCAATGCACTTGAGCAGCATAACTCAGTGACTTTTCAATATTTCTCCTTACCCATAAGAGCATGAAATAGAGAAGGAGGGGATCTGTATAGTTGCAGTCTGGACCTGTGATTCTATTTCCAGCTTTAGCATCAACTTCTCTGCTATTCTTGATAATAACATTTTTTTTTTCTGCTTTTCAGTGTTTAATACTTTCCCATTGCATAGTGAGTCTAGAGTTGTGATTTATTCAAGCAAAGTATTTTGAGATCCTTGTAGGAAAGGAAGTATAGAAAAGGAAAGCTGTAATTGGAGTTTAACCGGCAAATAACACCAGTTTATGGTACCACCAGCTAAGGGTGACACCGTCACCTCACAAGATGCCCTTTTCCCCCTTTCCATTAACAGATCTTAGCTCACCCCTTACAAAGATATTATTTGCACAGACACAGAGGTGAGCAGGGCCCTCAGAACCGTCTCTGAGGCAAAGGAAAATGTTTTCTCGTGAAGAAAGCTCATTAACAGTCTAAGCAATGATAGAATCAGCACTTGGGGTAACTCCAAAACCACCTACTCAAACTGGCGAGGACGAGAGTTAGAGACGGATCCTGGTGGCAGGATTAATATTTCCCCTGGCTTGGCTCTTGTGATTTATGTTCACGGCTATTGAAAGCAAAAGAAAGAAAGGTTTCAAAGCTGTGTTTGTATTCCCCAGCAGAGCTGTTTGTGATTTCCATTTTGTAGGAGATTTTCGTTTCTCTTTTATCCATTACCAGGCAGACAAAACCCAAAGACTTCTGCTAATTCTTATTCCCCTCCTTTGACATCACCACCAGATATAAATTTGAGAAAGCTACTCGCAGCATTCGGTTCAATTAATATGCTGGTGTTGTCCCCGAGCTGTAGAATGCATGTAACTACGTATGTTTGCTGCTCACTGTCCCTTCAGCAGAGGAACTGGAGAGAAGGGAGGGAAAGGAAATTTTTAACCTGCTCACCTGCTTTCGTCTGTCTGTGCCGTGTCTTCTCTGCCAGATAAATAGAAAACTAGGATGCATGCCGGTTAACACCTTCGTGAACAATAAAATGCCTGTGTGTATGTGATAACCAAGTGGATACTGCTCTGAGGTTTAAAGTTTATGCTCTGCTTATGCTTCTTCTTCATCCTAGTTCTCCCTTAGTTCTTTAATTTGTATAAGCACATAACACACAGCGGACGTGCAAGCAGGAGAGGGAACCACCCTCTCAGTGCATAAGGTGTGGAAGAGAACGGAGGAGCCATCACTAAAACATCTTTCCACTACCAGCGTCTGCATTAGGAGTACTGCATTAGGTACGCTGCCAGCAGCATCGTCAGGAGCAAAAGGAGCTAGCAGGAACCGACTTCAGTTTGGCCCTAGCTCCCAAGAACTAAGCATATATTTAAGACTGCCTTTGCTCAGGAAAGTCCTCGCTTAAAGCTATTTGAGAAAGGATGCAAGATACCCTTTTAAGTACAAGCATATGTTTCTCCCGATAAACAGACTTTGCATTTTGTAAATTTAATTTGCATCAACAGTGAGAAAGAAATACACGTTGCAGTATGATTTTAATTTTAGCCCTGATATCATACCTTCCACTTCCCCAGGTACAAAAGGTACTGTAGTCTGCTTTCGTAAATATAGTTGGGCATTATCTGCACTGGTATTTTGCTTAACGATGAGGCTGCTCTAATAAATTTGAATGACATGGGCTATAGTTCCTGGCTACTGCGACTGCTGGGGCACCGCTCCCCATGCCAGCTCTACCCATGCACAGCTCTCACTGGGGGCAGCAAGAAGCATCTAGGGGTCTCTGAAGAAAGGACCAGGAATGTCACCATCCTCACATAGTGCCGTTCGGCGGTTTTGGGTAGTCTGACCTGAACTCTCAGCACAGACCTAGCCAGGACACTTTGTAGGATCAGACCCTTGATTTAAGGCAATAGTGCAAATCTTGAGGTAGGCTAGATTGTCAGATACAGGGAAATGACAACAGATCTGTCCATGGATGTCCAGCTGAAGGTGTGGATGTTCCTCAGTAACGCTGAGGACTGTAATCATACACAGCAAGATGGACACATAATGGGGGAAAGCAAAGAAAAACTCTCCTTCATCCCTCACCCTCTCAACCCACCACCCTGTATAACCTCTCGTAGCTTGAAGCAAGACAAGAAAGTCAGCATTCTGCTTCCTCCAACAGCTTTGACATGACAGGTATGGTATTTTCTTACCCACAGAATTGCCAAGGAAATCCGCCCTAGCAAAAGTGCAAAAGTTTTCAGTGTAAGGAGGTGGGGTGCAAAAACTGGCTTGTAGGCAAAGGTTGAAATGACTCAATCTGAAACAAAATGTAAAGCAATTACTGCTAGGAAAAAAAAAGATCATGCTGACATTTAAAGGCTGCAGTGATAGTATCTGTCCCTTCCCAGACTGACATAAGCAGCCTTGGTTTGATCCCCAAATGTTTTTGCTTTTTTTTTATTACATGTAGGATATCCTTTATTTGGAGGTGGGGGGCAGTGGGGTGGATTGCCTTAACTTCAGTTGTTGATGCAGAGAAATAATTGCCACCCCAGAACGGTAATTATATATGCCATTGTTTATACACATAATAGGCCTGGAAAAGCATGTTCTGCAGATAGGAAAAAAAAGAAAATCCTGCTTTCACATCAGGGCGGAACACTACGTAAAGTGACAGATTGCCACAAATAGCATTCAAGCCCTTGCACATTAGTGGCTGATTTTTCTTCTGGGGAAGAGGGGGGGAGGGATGAAGGCTATGGAGTAGGGTGGAGAGAAAAAAAGAAGACATTTCTGTTCAACAGCCACAGTAACATATCCAGTGGTTTTCGCTCTCCCGACTGCTGCTAAGTGAACCTGATCTTTAAGAAGTAGTTTTTAAAGTCACTGCCTCAAAGGGACTTTTTCTGTTGTTGCCATCTTGTGCAAATACCACTTCTCCTAAAGTGGCCTTAATTTGAATTGCTTTGAAGGCAGACCAAATAATCTGGTCGAATATGGTATGGTACGACGCATCTCGTCTTTGTGCCTTCACGTACCACGTAGAAAGTGAATTTAGGTCACAAAAGGACAGCCAAAGTCTCCTTTTCCCCCTCCCATTGTGCTGTATCTAAGAACAAAAGAATAAAACAAACAGTGTGCTGTGGTGTCAAACCCATTTCGTATATTTTTTTTTTAATGCAAAATATGTATTTCTTCAAAATATTGAAAGTATCAGGGCTGTACAAAAGAAAAAAATACATATGTATTTCGATATTGAACTGAGCATTGTTAGATGCCGAAGCAATTCATAGCAGGGCTATTCTCTGCTGCAGTGTCCAGCAAATTGCATGACCTGCTTGTTAGGCTTGACAACAGTGTTTTACCTAACAAAGGCCTCAACAGCTCAGAGCAGCAGAGGAATGTCAAAATGAGCACATTTCACACACAGATGTGTGACCATAATAGTCTATAAGAAGATGCATGGGGTGGAGGGAAGGGACTGGGGGCTGGGAAGACTAACAGTTAGCAGGAGGGACATGGCCCTACTGACCACATTTAATCAACCCTTCTGTAAACAATTCAACATTTTCATTGTTCTCTAAAAACTAATAAAGAGAAACAAGCACTTTTCATTCATCTTGCAGTAATTTTCTGTCAGGTTTGAGCCCCTTGTGGCCTACAGCTTGTGCATTGCTAGCTGTGTGATACAACAACTATTTCAATTTATTTTACAAACTCTGGCCATTCACATGTCAGTTAGTGTTCACCAAGCCGGCATCTGAAATTGTGCAGTTAACGAGTTTTACAACATTTCTATCAAGAGAAACTGTTTAGCATAACTGACTCTTAAGGAGTTATTATACCTCTAAAAATCCATTTTAAGGGGCATTATTTAAATAAAATAGAAAAACGGTTCACTGCCTTTTAAAGGGGCTACAAAAAAAGTCCATCAGATCCAGTGCAGTAATCCTCAGCTTAAAGCACTCTTGAGAGCACTTCTGGGAATTATCAGCATAATGAAATGTTTTGTGAAATGTCCAGATAGATTCCTCTACTCAACAATTTTACTGCACCATATTTATTTTCCTCCTAGTTTTTAAAGAAGTGAATTACTTTTTTGAGGGGATGACTCTGCGTCGTGCAGATTAACTGAAGACATTATTGCCAAGGATGTAGTAAAAGTGAGGGGTTCAGTCTGTGTGCAGTCTATATATGTTTGCAGGGGGGGAAAGAAAAAGTCAAGCCTTTTATGCTACACTCATCTCTAAAAGGGTTAAATCACAATGAGGCTTATGCAGATTTGCATTTCTCTTGTACCGCATTTTTCCCATACTCTTCAACAACTTTGTTATACAATGGCACCTGTAAAATGCTTTGTTGAAAATAATTCTGAGGTTAATTAAACAAACAAAAAAGCTTATAAAACTGAAATTTGTTTTAAAGTGCTCTGAAAAGGAGAAGTTTCTCAATTTTAACTTAAAGAGTGGATATCTATCTATTAACTGCAGTGAGCAACGATCCAAAACTGCTAATACCAAGACTCCATAACGGTAGAAAAACTGCAGCATATGAGTGAGTCAATCTCAGCGTATTAAACCACCTAATGGAGTAAAACCCATGCCTGCCATGTGAATTCATGCGTGTTTCTGCCTAAAGTGAGCACTGGTACGAGAACAATTGCTTTTCGGTACAGTTACAGGTATGGTTGCTATGATATCCAGATGTGCGTATACATCATGCACAGACGCAGTGGTAACACATGTGTGACAGCCTATCTGGCGTTATTTGTTGAATGTAGTTTCTATCTAGTTCAACTAAAAACCTCAGGACTGCAGCCAGCAAAAAAGATTTGTTCCCAGGTCTTGGGAATTTTTTGTGCCAGTTCTAAGATGGAGCATCTAACATTGCTAGTCCCGGAGATCGATGGATAGATGTTCAGTAACTTTGATCCACAGAACACCTGAACAATGATTCATGGTCTTGGCATCTTCTCAGAGCAAATGCGTAATGCTTCCCAACAGTCTAACCTTTCCACAATGACTGTAGGCAGTACTACAGCAGCAGTGCCAGAGGAGCTGTCTCCCAGGGTCTACCAAGACAGAAATGCATGTAGGAAGTCTTCCAGACTAGCAAATCTATGATTAATCAACAATATTAGATGAGATAGTGGACATTTTCCTAACAACTGGGCTACAACTCAGTCTTACAAGATGCTAAGAATTTTGGCACTGACTCGGCACATGCTGAGTTTAAACACACAGTCACTGGCAGAGCTGGTTACCCCATATTTAAAGCAGTGGGCTGGTTTACGACTGAGAGCTTTGCTAGAGAGGTGTCATGGTCCTTAGCACTCTGCTGCAAACCTTGATGTAGCAAAACACATAAAACAGGACAGAAAGGTGAGGGTTTAAAGAAAATACTGCTCAAATTTATGTTAGAATCAGAGGAAAACTTAACTACACTTAAACAACGTATGGGCAGATGGATAACTGAAAGGCAGAGAAGGACGAAGGGTATCAGATTTCTGGATACCAAAGATTTTGGAGTGTGAAATTTCAAGCACCCACCATAGAGAGAAAAATTTGTCCGACTCCAGAGAACAAACCAAGGAGGCGCAAGACCAGAAGTGAATACTCATTTTGTGCAAGACTGATAATACAAGAAAACAGTTGCAGCAACAAAGGAGTGAGCTGAACTTAATCCTAATGACACTTTCCAATCTTAGGTGTTGAGGCTTAGCAGTTCCCAGCTTTTTCCATGGTCATCTAGCAGATGCTGTAGCAGGAGCAGGCAAGGTCTGATGGAAGGAGGCAGAAACGGCTCGTTAAGATATCCTACGTGGCCTTCCCATGTTTATAGAAAAATATATCCCCTCTTCTTTACAAACCCCAATTCTCTCTCTTTCTTGGCCTGAGGAGGGTTTTGGTGGGAGAGTCAGAGCTGCATCTACATCCAAGAATGGATAACCACTAATTTAAAGGTCACAGAGTGGCCTTCTTTGCTGTGTGCTGGGGAGATGGGAAAGATGCGAACACCTACACGGAGGGCAAGGATAGGAAGCAGCTTGACTGCAGTCATGTATTTCAGCACCGCTAATTACAACCATGTATTTTCCATGAGCTGAAGTATTATGGCAGCAGGATTTTTGTCCCCTCATTATTTATACATAAGTATTTGGCCAAAACAAAGGTAAATATTTTTCAAGCATGTACAGAGGTGTCACTGATATCCTGTTCTGCAGTGGAAGATCTTTTCCTTTTGGGGAAACTTCTACGTAAAACAGAAGAAGAAAAAAGAGGGTGAGTATGACAGCTTTATTTATGACAAATGAAAACCCAGTAACTGATTTTTTGTGTGATCAAAGCCTGGATGCTTGCTCCGCTGCTTTTCTATTTGTTCACACAGGTTCAACTTATTGCGTAGCAGTTGTTTTGTTCCATGTTTCTCTTTGCTGAAAGGACTGGTTGCCTCCATGCAAGTAAAATGCATGCCTAATTTACAGGAGACAGCAGTAGGGCTTGGAGGTATGCAAGCCGGAAAGAGCCTAGCTGAGGTGTAGACGAGTTCCAGCTACGTCCTCCTGCAGCCCTGAGCAGTGAAAGGTCCCTGCCAATGAGCCTTTGGCCGGAAGCACCTTGGCTGAGTGTGTTTGTCCTTAGCTTGGTCTTGCTGGGAATAGGCAATTGCCAAGTCATTAATTATTCTGCTAAAAATTAGCTTGGCTATCCTTCATCCCACACTGAAGTCTACAGTCTGGACATCTCAAAGGTCTAAAATGTGAGAGAACATTATTGTGTTAACCCTGTACCTATAAGCGGAGCCAGTCTTTTGCTTCATATTCCTCTCTGCTGTCAGGCTATCTGTTTTCCATCCTTAGCCCCTGAAAAGCACTTCTCATAAGTAGGCAGGGAGTATGGTCAGTGGAAAGCTGCAAAAGTGCACTCTACCTCTCTAGGGGATTTATTGTCCTTGTTAAACCTTTTCCCCTTTAGAGAAGGCTCGTGAATGCTTCGCAACACCAGGATTGAACTAAAAGAATAATGCAAACAGCATTTGAAAAAATGAAGACACCATAGTTTAAGTTCAGGTACACAAAGCTGTCTTCTAATTATCATTTGAAAACATTCAAAATCATATAGAAATAAAACTAAAAGCGAACAGCCACAGCATCGAAGATGACAGTGGTGAAGAAGACATTTCTGTTCGCAACCTTGGTCCCTAGATTGGTGACAATCCAAATGCCGAATTCCCTCGTGTTCAGCAGAGCTATGTATCAGGATAATTAGATGAAGGTCTATGTCAGTTTGGTACTACAAGTAATAATACCAAAAAGCTTTGTTCTGAGATACTTGTGACCTTTGACAGTCAGGAAGAAGAAAAACATGAAGAATAAAAAAGGAAAAAAATACATTAAAATAAAAAAAGAAAAACTTTTAATTTAAATTTTCTTTTATATATTGTCAGGTGACTTAGTCCAACTTTCCTTGGCCTTTTGGGATGCGATGACACAGCTATTTACCATAATTCTGAAACTGCAGTCACAGACTTTTAGAGCAAAGTTTCTTCTGTCTGTAAAGCTGAGGCTGTTTGGTATAACCATCTCTGAGGGAGCTGAATGTGCATCCTACCTCTATGACTGCCATACCTGCCTGTAAAAATAAAGGCATAACAGTTAGAATATCCCTGCTGTTGCTTTTTTTCTACCCTGGCTTCCAAGAAAAGGAGATTTTTTGTTCGTGGAAAAGCTGTCTACGTAAATTTTGAACTTGTTAGGTAATTCCAGATGAATTGCTAAGCATATGGAAGAGAGAGTGAACCTAGCAGCTGACCGAGAAACGGTTTGCACTTGTACCTCACCACGGCCAGGTACAATGCAAATGATGCATGTGGCAGATTCATTCCCATCCCATAACATGCCCATTGACTTATTAAGATCCAAGTCACCTGCCAGATGTTTTGCCCTTTATTTCTGGATCATTGGTTTTGCCCTTGGTCCATTCACCTTCTGTTACTTTCAGCCAAGCCAAGCAACACTCACTACAAAAGGGCTAGTTTCAGCCTTGTGTTACCAACGGCCCTAAAACGCGAGATTTGGCTTGAAATCACTCAAAGGCACATCATATGCTACCTCATGGGCATGGAGGTCTGCTTATTTTTAAAGGATGGTGTAAAAGCATATGTAAAAAGCCATCCTCCAGTAATCAGTTGCACCTACCACAGAGAGTAGAAATAATGTGTAAATGATTACCATGAAGAAAATATACAACCCCACCCGGAGTCCTGCATCCAGCTCTGAAGCCCTCAGCACAGGACAGAGCTGGGGCTGTGGGAGCGGGGCCGGAGGAGGCCCCAGCAATGATGCGAGGGCTGGAACCCCTCTGCTGGGAGGAGAGGCTGGGAGAGCTGGGGCTGCTCAGCCTGGGGAAGAGAAGGCTGCGGGGAGACCTCAGAGCAGCTGCCAGTGCCTGGAGGGGCTGGGAGAGAGCTGGAGAGGCGGGGTTGGAAAGACATGATCCGTAAGGTCCCTTCCAACCCAAACCACTCCATGATTCTGTGATTCTATGAAAGAAAAGTCCATCAACACAACCTACTGTAACAGGCTGCAGAAACCACTCTATAAAAGCAGCAATAAAAAGCATTGTGCTTCCGACCTTGCAGAAGGAAGAGGTGAGTGAGCCAAAGAAAGAAGAGGAAGCATCGGCATCTACTTTGTGAACATGGAAAATGACTGTTTATACTGGAATCTGGGAAAAGAGCCTCTGTTGACACAAAATGTGCAGATAGACACATTGTAAGAAAAGTTGTGGAAATTTTTCTCAGAGGGAATGAGTGACACCTAGGGCTCGTGGTCTTCTTTCATCGGTTGCTGGTGGGTAACTTGACTGTCGGTTGAACGTCCAAGGGGCAGCTGCAGAGTAAGGCCAGACCCACAAGTACAGTCAGAAACTGAGATGGGCAGAAGAGCAAAACAGAGACTTGCAACTCATGTGATTTAATAGATTTCTGTCATCAAAGTGGTCTGGGACCTGTCCTGGCATACGAGAAGCTTTTGACAGCAAGCTGACAAGGAGACTGAGCCACGCATCCCTGGGGTAGAGGGAAGCCTCGTCCTTCCTTTGTCATCTTGGCTGGCATCAGGACTGCTGAAATATGTTTCCTCAGGGAGGAGAGCACCCTGTTAATTTGGGCACTGCCATTTTCTTCCGCTCAACCACTGTTTCTTCTTTCACGGAGTGCCGGATTCACATGCTTTCATCTGTCTGTGGGGAATTTTCTTCATATGAATAACAATGGCATCATTGATACGGTGATTTTCTTTGCAAGGTCTTGCAGTAGGTTTGCAAGTCAGACAGTAGCTCTAGCTAGCAATCACTTGAGCAACAAATAATATCTTTAATGTTCTGGAATGCCAGTGCTTGATGTTTCAGGAGTAGCTTTTATTTACCATTCTGTTTGTCACCTGCCTACCTCAGATGATAGTGTTAGCTGTGGTTTCGGGATGAAAGGCAAAAATAAAAGCCTCCCTGTATTTTAGAGGCCCTTCAAACAGATATTTTTGCATTGTGAATCCCCACTGCCTTTAAAGTAAAAACCTTCTGAAACAAATGAGAGAGTGGACGCTTGATTAACATTTGGCGATATCTTGTAGTCAGTCAAAGCCTATAATCATAGCCACATTGCGCCACAGCGCATGTGACAAGCTCCATTTTGTGGGACCTAACCTTAAGCTTGCAAGGTGGCTGTCCCTGTGCTCCTGCTGACAGTAAAATATGGAGCAGTGTGAAATAAAAGTGCAAGGGGATCTATCAGTCACTGCCTGTTCTCAGCTGACAAAGTCCACGTGATAAAGTTCAGGTGGACTGAGGCACATGTCTCTAGTGGTCTGATGATGCTGTTAACTAAAGTTAACACCAGATGTTAACTTTAGTAGAGTTAGACCAGATTCCTTCTTCTCTGTCAGTGGAAAAGTGACACCGGATAATTTACTAATCTCCTAATGATCTAGGATCTTTAGTGCACCAAGGAAGGGGAGAGAAAGGGAGAGCAGAAAGTATTTCCTAAAATGCTTCTAAGACTATTTATCATAGAATCACAGAATCATTAAGGTTGGAAAAGCCCTCTAAGATCTTCAAGTCCAACCACCAACCCAACACCACCATGTCTGCTAAACCATGTCCCCAAGTGCCACATCTACACGTTTTTTGAACCCTTCCAGGGATGGTGACTCAACCACCTTCCTGGGCAGCCTGTTCCAGTGCCTGACCACTCTTTCAGGAAAGCAATATTTCCTAATATCCAATCTATCCAATCTATTTCCTTCACTCTGACGAGATCTTCCAGTATTTCGTGTGCTTTTGCACTAGTTCAACTAAGGGTGAAACAAATGTTTTCTAAATTCATCTGTGGCCTATGAAGGTGGGAACTGAGCCTAAGTTTTAACGCTTCAGCAACAGGTCAAACTCAGGTTTCAGAATTTCGTAGATGTGAGCAAACCACAACACTAAAAAATCAGGAAAAACCTAAGAACCAGAAGAAATCAAATAGTGATTTGTTCTATCAAAATAAGCTTAAGTAAGAAAAGTGCACCCTGTGGTATTTTTTGTTGTGTAATTTCATTTGAAAAGCTATAGGAAAAAAATTGCCCTTTCAAATATTAGTATGCAGATCTTTGACACAGGGCTCTCTAAACCGATTTGCCCAACTCCCTTGAGTGTATTTTCCAGCTGTATATCAAACTACCCTCCGTCATGAGCTAAGCTACAAATTTATCACATCACGTGGTTCTGTGATGCTGCAACTAAAGTACTTGCTCATGTAAGTTGTTCTAAAAGAGCTCTCAAAGAGATAGGAGTAACTTTCTTAAACATTCTGATGCTTTCCTCAAACACTACAGTGCTGTCCATGCACAAGATGCGTGTTGATTTGCCTAACTTACTGTGTATTTACTTCACTAAAATGATCCAAAAGTTTCATGTAGACTTTTAAAATAAATTTATTCTGGGTTTATACTAATTTATGAACTTGGTTAATTACTAAGTTTTGCTTGATTTTTATCTAAATAAATGTTCTTATTAAGCTTACTAAAGTGATAAATTAATTAAAAAATGGGCAGTTGCACCAGTGCACCTTCTGTTTAATGGAAGACAAGGTCTCAGCTAAGATACATCTACAAAGTCCAGTGGTAGCAACCAAATGCATATCCATTACCATGTGATGCTTTTGTTTTTTTTTAATCACAGCTAACTGTCTAACTGTCTCTGTGTTAGACGCTGTTACATTATTTACCACAGAATAGGTCCATTCAGGGTGTAAAAGGTGGATGTGCAGCTTTCTCAAATTCCTGTGCAACAACTCCTATGTAAACTCTGAAAATGTAACTGATAATATGTCAATGATTACTATACAAAGAAGTTAAATATTACAGCTAATTTTCTCACTGAAATCCAATCTGGGGATTAGCAACAATGGGGAATGTGTTTTATTTGCATTTAATTTGTACCTTCACACTATTATCTCCCATGTTTTAGTTCCAGGAAATGTGGTCTCTGGCTATTATAACCGCGTTTCATGCTGCAGTTCCACTGTTATTTGAGCTCTATGCTTGGAAATGACTTACTGAAAAAATAAAGCCAGCATACTTTATTTTAATTATACTAGAGCTGTGTCTAAATTCAAAAAAATACTACAGTATATATTTAATATGGAGCACAGATTAACAGTTTTATGAGACATAAAATCTATCTATATCATTTTCTATTTACAAATCCGTTATATATCTTTCAACAAAACAAATATCTATAGTGTAAAGATGAATAAGGAGAGCATCAAACTAGCAATCACGTAAGCAGTAAATAACGTCTTAATTGGCCTGGAATGCCGGAGTTTGATTTTTTTGGGACTAGGTTTTATTTATTGATCTATATGGTATATTTATCTTTCCAGTGATTTGTACAGGTCTATTCCCTTTCCTCAATATTGGATCCATGTATGGTTTTATATTGCAAATCCCATCTGGGGAAATAGCCGAGAAAGAGAAGCCCTGTTGCTTCTGGAATAGCCATCCATTTAAAAGCTTTCTGTGAGGCTAGGATAACTTTGCCGTTTTTACACTTTGTCTTCTGATAAAAAAGAAAGGGGCAGAGGGAGAGGGAAGAAAAGCTGCTATTACACAGTTACCACCCAAAGCATGCTTCCACCGTCCTTTACTTTTCACTGGCTTGGCAGCAGCGAGAAAACAAGCAGGAATCCTGTGTACACTGGGAAAAGTCTTTTAAACGCCCCGATCTATGCTCTGTTTACTGGTGAGGCTAGCAGACAGAAATAGATAAGGTGGGCCTTACATGTTATCTGCAGGCTCTGGGCTTGGTTCTTCTCAGGAGCGTTTGTGCAGATTTGTTCTTAATACCGCCTTTGCGTTCCGAGCCAAGCAGCTCTTCACCCCATGCAGTGTGCTCTGCCGTGCAGCTGAGAACCAGCAAACTCGATCCTCCTCAGCCGAGGCGGCTGGCAGGGCATCCTCCTCTCTGCAGAAGCATAGGTGTCTGCTGCTGAGGTCAGCACTGGAGGGAGAAGGAAATCTATCAATGACTTTCTTGTTCCTTACAAAAATGTTGCTGGAAATGTCACCCTGGAGATGTTGCTGGGTTGTTTTGCTTAGGACTGGTAAAGGCTGGACCTTAAAAGCACTTCTGCTGTTGACGGCAGCAGAAAAGGTTTACAAACAGTGGCGTTGCACTTGCTTGACTTCTACTTTTGTCAAAGTGATTTTATAAACACAAAAAAGATCGTGCTCTGATAGCTGTTGCTGCTCTGCGATATCCCTAGCTGTCCGGAAAAGACCTAATGACATTTTTTTGGTGTTTCTTTTAGAGCATACATTTGCATTTGACATAATTAGTGGTAGGCAGATCCAGCTACATCCAGGGGGAATCTCGAGACAACTGCTTAGCCGACTATTAGTGCCTAATTTCTGAATGTCAAACCCTGCACATCTTAATTTCTAGAGAATAAGCTCAATTGAACTTGCTCCCCAGTTATGCAAAAACTGCTCAGATAAAACCAAGTGGACACCAATGTAATGAATGTGGTTATTAAATTGTTTCAATTGAAAGAACCCTATTCTTACACCATCATAATGGGAACAATTTATCCCCACTGATCGGCCTGTCTCTTTTTTCTGAGCTCTCTTTGATCTTGAAGCATATTGCAGTGGTGTGTCCTATTGAAAAGCAAAACTGGGGCAATTTTAATGCTTTTGTACCTTACCAGTGCTCTATTTTTTCGCTGTTTAAAAATAGCTGTTAATTATAAGTGCAGTTTAAATGTCTCAAGTGACCCAGAAATGCAGGTTGGAATGAGACAGATTGTGTGTCTCATATAAAACAGATGTACTTTCACAGAGCAGCCTGAATTCAGCCCTCAATATGTATCTTTCTCTAAGGTTATTTCAGTCAGGTATTGAGCTTGTCTAGCACTAAGCTACAAAATCCCACACATTTTGAACAATGAAGAGAAAACTGGATCTATATTTACCTCAAGAATAAAAAGCCTCTTTTTCTGTGTGGGTGTATTTTGCTGGTAGTGGTTGATGGGATGAGGGCATTTCCCTTCAACTTCCGAGGCCCAGGAGAGCAGATGCTTAATTTAATCTCCACCTCGTCTGCCTTTTGACGTAATAAGCCCATGCTTTTAAAGAACATTTAGTGGTAATAAACTTTCAGAAACTACTCTTATTTCAACTGGGTTTAGCACTGCATGAGTACCAGCCATACCTTGCAGATATGAAATTTCAAGATTTTTCCTGCATTTTGAGTGGCTTGAAGAAGTCTTTTTTTTTTTCCTCTCCTGCCAACAATTCCTTTTAAATCCTGTCTGTGACGAGGTTCATCAAGAGAAGTCTGAAAAGTAGCATGAAAATTAAATTAAGGCATGTTAGTGATTTACTGGAGGGCCTGAACAAATCAGTTATTTATATGTCTATTTATTTGTGTGTTGTTAGACAGCAATTTACAGACATTTCAATTCAGTGGCAAGACTGTTTCAACTTTCCGATTAGAATAGGCTGTCGAGTGCAATGAGTTTGATGAGCTCTCCCCTGTCCCTGAAGATCAGCAGCACACATTTCAAAGCCACCATCACTTCATGAAACTGAATGGTTTAATGGCGAAGGAAGCCAAGGGTCAACTGAGCTTGGATTGTACATTCAGATCCCACTCTTTAAAAGAGACTGACACCCGGTTAAGGGCTGGACGCTGCAGGAGGGACCAGTCTGTGAGTGTGGAAGAATCTACCTGCTAGGCAGCTGAGCATGAAGCCTGAGCCAAAAGAGACTTTGCAACTTTTTCCTTTGGTTATTAAGCATCACACACCTTTTCTTCTTCATGCCACCCAAGAATAAGGATAAAAAAAACAGACAGACAATCCCCTTCCAGCATATTAGATTGACTGGCTCACTACAACTTCTTCCTAAAAATCAGAATTTTGAGGTTCCTACCCAGAAAGTTACATAGTCAGATATTCACGTGATGAATAGAGAAATATTCTCACTGGGTAGTAGGAGCAAGTGCACTACTTTGTTTTCCATGCTGCTGGAGGTCATTTTCAACAATGAGAGAGATTTTAGGAAGGAGTTTTTACTTTCTTACTGTTTTTAATGCTCAGCAAGCTTCTCCTGAATCTCAGAGGATGTTAAAAGAATAAATTGGCGGTGATATATTGCAATACTGTGAGTCCAACTCCAAGAGAAGCCACAGACCTCACTAGTTTCCAACATCAGCCCCCAAAAGACTGCAGTGATTATATCTGCCTTTGGGAACTTTCTAATTGTGGAAGCAAAAGTGCTTCCTTTAACTATTCCCACATTAACACTTCATGCTATCAAGACAAAAACACAGATTTGATAGCAGCTAAAACAATAGCACATCAATATTTGAGACAAGAAAACTAGCATTTGGAAAAAAATCTTCATCAGCTATTGCTATCTTTTCACCTCTTTGGGACTACATTTCTGCACATAAAGGAGTTCTCAGGACAGTGACGTCAAGAGAGAATTCCCTACCAAAGCTACAGGGCCTTTGTTTCAGCCTGTAAATTTCCACACTGTTGTTCCGTGAAGCACCAGGACCGAACCTCAGGTTAAACACGTGCATGAGCTGACCACCTCTTCGGCAGAGCGGTGCAAACTACGACTCAAACATACACTTAGATCTGAGTGCTGTGCCGATGTGGGATGGACAGATGCTTGAAAGGTCTGCAGCACCGAGACCCTTATTTTGAGTTTAGGTGAAATTTTTTTGACTACACTCAAAACATTACCTCCTCAAGTGACCTAAGCAGTGAGAACTGTACTGCTAGAGGAACTGCGCTCAGTGTAAGAAAGCTTCAACACAGTGGTGGTTTGGGCCCCTGTTACTTTTGGTTTTAATTTTAAATTTCCTTGCTCTGCTGGGGGACAGTGCCTATGTTACTATCCCAAAATCAAAACCTTCTGACATAAGAAGTAAAGACTGTTTTTTTTCCACACAAAGAAAGGCTGATCAGCTTAGAAAAGGTTTTCACATTTTGCTTTTCATGGTAGTAGGCAAAATAGAAAATCCGTATCTCTGAAATAAAAGAATAACCTTATGAAAGCGGAGTGGGTCACATGTGAGGAGAAAATATGGAGAAACAATTCTCTAAGGAGACAGAAGTCACAAAGATTTTTCTAAAATCTTTGGGAAAGACTGTACAGATCATGTCCATAATAAATAGGTAGCAAAGAAGAGCAGTGTGCAAGGTTAACAGACAGCAGCAATAGAGGACTTGGTTGGAGATATTCAAGACCTGCCTGGACAAGGTCCTGTTCAGCCTGCTGTAGGTGACCCTGCTTGGGCAGGGGGGTTGGACTAGATGACCCACAGAGGTCCCTTCCAACCCCTACTATTCTGTGATTCTGTGATTCTGTGATATTGGTTGCCTTACTTCTGCCTTGATGGCAACACTTCTCTGTGTAAAGCCCTAAACTGGCCCCCACTGAACAGCTAAACTGGTTTTCTGGAGTAGTAGCTCTATTCAGGCTTGGGAAAGTTCATGCAAACATGCTGACTTTTTGTGTTGGTAACACTAATTAGACCATTTTTTTTTTTAAAGTCTGATAAACAATCTTTTAGTAAATTCCTGTTTGCCAGGGAGAAAACCCACTGTGTCAGGGAATTCATTATGCTTGCTGGGAGTAGTTCTGTCATGATTTCTCCCCTTATTTCAGACATAAAACAGAACAGCTGTATGTTGCGTATCAGACAGAACATACACATGCATATAAATGCTTTCTATCATCAGCCTTTGAATTTGCTGTCATGAATTGCAATGAGTGAACCTCAGCTATCTGGAGACTTAATTTCAGAGAGGGACCCAAAGATTTAAATATCTAGCATCCCTCCTGTGAAGCCATCTCTCCACTCAGCATTAATGGAGCTTGTGCTGTCGTCCTTTATCTCATTCCAGACACAGAGGGCCTTTGGAGAAAGTCCAGAGGAGAAGAACAAGAACAAGGTCAGGGAAACACGATTGGTGAAGAAACCCTGAACCATAGGTGTTCAGCCCGTAGTAACGAAGACTGGCAAGGGACAGGGTCACAGACTTCCACTACAGAAAAGCCTGGTGCCAAAGAGCACATAGATTTGTCCTCCCTGAACACAGAGAGTAGAAAAATTAGTTATGGGCTGGAGCTGCAGAAAGGTGGAATCTGGCCGGATACTGGGAAAAGGCCAGGTTTTTGGAGGTGGTTATGGGAAGATGCTACAACCATAACATGGTGAGGTGCAAATGGTAGGTTAGACAGAAGTAGAAATAGAAATAGTTTGTCCTACTTTGGGGATGCTCTTCAAGAGTTTATAAACCCTTTGGCTTTATTGTCTCTGACATACTGTTTCCATATCCTTCCCAGTAATGGATGGCGTTGTTTCCTACTATAAGACTCCCAAATAGACATTTCTTTTGTCCCACAAAAGTGCATTTATCAGCATGGTGCTCCTTCCCTCTCCTTTCCCTTCCCTTTCGCAGTTGTCTGTCCATTGCAGCTACCCATGAAGATTTAACCGACAAATGAAAATAAATAAAAAAAATACAGCATGAGGAGGTGAAAGCGATTTTTGGCGGCCCACCAGTGTCTGTCAGTGTTTGTGTTTACAATTCTCTCATAATCAGCAAATTTACAATTTACATTTTGTGCTTAAATCCAAACTGATGGTCCTAGAATTAATGCCAATGTTTCAGTGAAGCTAGCTGCATCTGAGTTTTGTAATTGTAATTGCTTTATGTTATATTTTCCTAATGAGACTAATATTTTGCTTTCATTTTTGCCCATAAGTTCCTTGGCTTTTGCAGTGATGAGGAGCTTGGAGCCAATTTCATGCTTGTGTTATGGTAATCCCAGAACTCTTTAATGTAAACTCTCCTTACAGGAGGGACAGGCAGGAGCCTTTCCAGGCAGTGTCCTAATGAGTGAGCTTCTTTTGGCTGCCTCTAATTCCCCCTCTGCACTTTCTTTGTCACACTTTGCTTCTTAGTCTCTGGTTTGCTGATTTTTTTTCTGGGTGATGGATCCGCTTCTACAAGAAGAGGGGAAAATATTCTGAATAGGGGTTTGCATGGTAGTTAAGGCACTTTTTCAAGGGAGAAGGACTTTGAATACGAGAGGCAGAAGATAGACTTCAGATGGGTGTGGGCTTTCCCGTCACGGAGTGATTGCAGAGAGAAAACAGAAAACATCCTCTCTTCTGGCCGTGGTTTAAAAGGAAGGAATGAACACACATTAGGATTAATTTCTTTCTTTATTTTGTCGCTAGTCTGAGATCCTAGTGATAGTATCTCACATTCATAGAAATTTTGGGAACTGCAGCAGAAGCAAACACCTTTTAGGAGAAACGGAGTGGATGATTACCCCTACGGGTGCTCAGGCATTGCTGTCTCAGGCACTGGATGGAGGCCAAGTTGATGAATCCATAACATGCTGTAATCCTGGACCATACCGAACAACATCTGGGGTTTGATTAAAAATATATTTAGTTACATGCGGACTTTCAAATTCTTCTGCGCAGTGGATTGATCATAAACAGCTTAGTCCCGTTTCCCAGGGCTCGTGCTTTGTGCTCCCACTCATAGCATCCCATGGCTGCTACCAGCACTGGTTCTCAACCACAATGCCATCAACCATGCGTTCATCAGGTGATGTCTGTCACTGCGGAGAGAGCTGTGGGCAGAACTGCCAAGCAGATGATGCTTATTACCTCTTCTGCTGTATTTGCTCGATGTGTGAGCAAAACTAAAGAAGAACACTTCAATAAGCTGCATACTGCTTCTGTAAATTATATTCCACTCAAAAAGGCCTAGCGATTTTTGCCGCCTGTGTTTTGTGCCATGCCGCCCTTTAAGACAAACTGGTGTAAAGCTAAGGATGTTTTCCCAGGTGCTAAATCCACACTAATCACTGAGAGGGTAGGAAAGAAGAAATCTAAACTTCTGTGGTTCCTGACCCTTAACTCCAAATCCATTAATACACATGGATTTAGCGTGATTGGACCTGCTGGCAGCAAACTAATGGACTGACTCTGCAGTTGGTGATAAGGAAAACGATTCCACTACAATTCAAGCACTTCATTACCTCCTGCCCCAAGCCCACATTATACATATTTTCTAAATTTTCAGGCTGAAAAAATACACAGTCTAAAGACAAAAGCCTTATGCCCCTCTTTGTGCACAAAAAATCAAAACAAAAAACCAGGGAAATTCATGTCCTCATGTAAAACCTCTTATTGTTCACTGCTGCACAAAGACCAACAGATCAAAAAAGGAAGAAAGCATTTAAGAATAACAATAACCACAATAACCACAATAACACTAAATAAAAAAGTCTAAAAGCTGAGAAAACTAACATAGGACATGACTTAAACCTAGAATTGTGTAGAAACAGCCTAGAATTTTCTGAAAACTACTCTCAAGGTAAATTTTCTTTTTTGACGCTTCATGCAACTTTGACTGTCTTGACACTGTCAAGGCCTGAGCAGAAAATTTCATCTGTCTCCTGTTCTCACGCTTCCATAAAGTCAGCGGGCAGTGTTCTTCTTTTCTATCCTTGTCAGATAGTTTATGTATAATGGATTTATTCCCCTTTATCGGCAGCAGGATATATGGCAGATACCAGAGTTAGGAATGCAATGATAGGAATTACTTACTATTTTGCTGCTTTTTATGCATCACTTTTTGGCTCTTACACAAACCTGTCATTTTTAGACTAACTCTTGAAAGCCATTGGTTTGTGTTGGCGTCATGCAAACTTGGATCATGCGTGTGGAACTGCTCAAAGTCTGTGGGACTGCCACACAGCCAGGTATTTCCATACAACCACTGTTACTTCTTCTTTCTGTCATGGGTATAATAACATCTGAATCACACTCTTGAACTAGAGTTCAGGAAAACAGATGTGTCCTCCAAAACTGTATGTTTTTGTCTTTGGATTTTCCTTTTCTAAATTGCTCAATAAGGTTAAAATTTTTTTTTTTTCCTACAATATTTGACAAAAAGAAATGTTTTTCATATGTAATTTGTATATCGAAGGGGATCAAAAAAAATTTGTTTTGATGACATGTAAAGGTGTGGTGATAATGCTCGGGAATTATATTTGTAAAAACCTTACTGTGAAAGTTTTCAGACTGTGTGGGAGGAGAAAGGAAGAATAGTTAAACTACTAGTCCAAGTGAAACTACTCCAACGTCTGAATTATACATTATTTATCTTTCACACAAAATTGTGGAACTTATTGCTGCAGAATGTTGTGAAGTCCAAAGGTACAATGGAAACCAGAGAGGAATTTCATAAATTTACCGGGGATTGACTTGATAATGGCTAATGGAGGTTGAAACCCGCAGGTCTCAGAGCCACCCAGGTGATCCCGGAGGCTGGATCTGGTGTGTATGTGGTGAAGAATTCCCCTCCTTACTCTGCTATACTCTTGCTGTAGGAGTCTGGCTGCTCTTGGAGAAGGAACAGCCACTGCTTGAGTTGGTAAAGTCCTTCTTAATCTCTTACACTGTGCAGTTTAAAGTCCGTTTAGATCTGAATCTGCACAGGGGCTTAGGGATAAGGATGTCTGGGGGGGAATAGCCAAGTGGTGGGAAATAATGATATAGTGGGTAATTTGGAGAAGGCAGAAAGTAGTAGTACGTGGTAGTTCACAGTTGCCCAGAGGAGCTGTGGCTGCCCCCTCTCTGACAGTGCTCAAGGCCGGGTTGAATGGAGCTCTGAGCAACCTGGGCTAGTGGAAGATGTCCCTTGCTCATGGCAGGGGGGTTGGAACCAGATGATCTTTAAGGTCCCTTCCAACCCAAACCATTCTATGATTCTATGTACCCTCAGCAAGTTTGCTGATGACACCAGACTGGGAGGTGCGGTATACACACCGAAAGACTGTGCTGCCATTCAGCGAGACCTGGATAGGCTGGAAAGCTGGGCAGAGAGGAACCCGATGAGGTTCAACAAGGGCAAATGCAGGGTCCTGCACCTGGCGAGGAATAACCCCATGCACCAGTACAGGCTTGGGGTGGACCTGCTGGAGAGCAGCGCTGCGGAGAGGGACCTGGGAGTGCTGGTGGACGACAGGTTAACCATGAGCCAGCAGTGTGCCCTGGCTGCCAAGAAAGCCAATTGGATCCTGGGGTGCATCAAGAAGAGTGTGGCCAGCAGGACAAGAGAGGTTCTCCTTCCCCTCTACACTGTCCTGGGGAGGCCTCATCTGGAGTACTGTGTCCAGTTCTGGGCTCCCCAGTTCAAGAAAGATGAGGAGCTACTGGAGAGAGTCCAGCGGAGGGCTACGAGGATGGTGAGGGGACTGGAACATCTCCACTACGAGGAGAGGCTGAGGGAGCTGGGCTTGTTCAGCCTGAAGAAGAGAAGGCTGCGAAGGGATCTAATAAATGCTTCTAAATTTCTGAAGGGAGGGTGTCAGGAGGATGGGGCCAAGCTCTTTTCAGTGGTGCCCAGTGACAGGACAAGGGGCAACGGGCACAAACTGAAGCAGAGGAAGTTCCATCTGAACATGAGGAAGAACTTCTTCACTCTGAGGGTGACGGAGCCCTGGAACAGGCTGCCCAGGGAGGTTGTGGAGTCTCCTTCTCTGGAGATATTCCAGGCCCGCCTGGACAAGGTCCTGTGCAGCCTGCTGTAGGTGACCCTGCTTTGTCAGGAGGGTTGGTCTAGACGACCCACAGAGGTCCCTTCCAACCCCTACTATTCTGTGATTGTGTGATTGTGTGATTCTGTGATTCTGTGAGTTTGTGATTCTATGATTCACATGAACGAATAGGCTTGAAACTGTAGAAGGAGCTTTAAATAACTTGTTGTTTACAGATTTTGGACAAGGTGTCTCCTTCCCTCTTACGTATCCTCACCAAAAACTCACAGAATTTAACGGTCTTTAAAGGAGAGGAGATCAAATATGCAGAGGAAAAATGGGGAAGGATCACAGAAGAAAGGTAGGTAGGCAGAATTTTACCAAACAAATTCATGTTTAACAGCTGATGAGACACATATGCTCTTCTTTAGCTGTAGATAAAGGCCAGTATGCTTGAAGTGAGTGCATCCAGTCCTAGAAAGTGTAAAACAAAACCAAAGATATCATTTCTGAGATAGATGTGTACAGCAGCCAGAACACTAGACCTGTGTGTAGTAGTAAAGTAGAGGTGGAAAAAAACTTCACAGAAGTTGTCTCATTTTTACTAGTCCTATGGGAAACGACAACGACAGTCAGGAGTTTTTGACAAGTATAAGCAAATCACTGCCTCTCAATCTGTAGTTTAGGTGGAGTGTTAGTTTAGATTCTCCTAAATATACTGAGGTAACAAACTGAGCATCCAAAAATTGCATTTTGAAAGTGAAGGCACTGCTTATAAGTGATTCTAGTATCTGCAATGCTAAATAATTTGTTTTATATAACCCTTCTTATGAACAAAATCAAAAGAGAGCAAAACCCTTCTAGAAATAATGCAGCACAGCAAGCACTGGGGGACCGATTTTGCAGTCTTTGTGAAACCAACTTCTTCACTAAAGCCACGTGAATATGTTGATGACTCAAGTCCGGGTCTTCAGGAAGATTTAGAAAAGTAATGGGAGATCCTGATATAAAGGGTCCTCAGTGTGATTCTCAAGCCAGAAAAATGAAGGAAAAATATTCATAATTTCTTACGAACGTTACCAGAGATATTTCCTAGTTCAAGATTTAAACCCAGTGTCAGCACGAATATACCAGCTGGCTGGCACAATCCTGCTGAAATTCTGCTTAGTTTAGTTGTACACCTGACAAGGTGTAGGATGAATGTTCAGGAAAAAGCATGGGCTCAAATCTGATCCATCTCTAGAGTGGATTTTCTATAGAGTGAGTTTCAGGGTTCTCAGGCTGTTTCTAAGGTTTATGCATGGGAAGAGTACCATCAGCACTGTGGGGAGAAAAAAGGACTTACACAAGGTATTCCTTGTTATGTGGGAGAAAACAGGTAGTCAAATATGAACTCATCACTCATCAGAACTCCTGTTGTTCTGATATGTCATTTCTCTTCTTTCAAGAATAAGAAATGTTTCACTGAACGACAGGCTCTGTCTCTGATGCACCTTCCTTGCATACTGGTTTAACAAGGGTGCAACCCATCTGAGTCAGCCTGGGATCAAAGCTGGCCTCCTGACCGGTCTTTGCTTCTGCTGTATCTATTAAAATGAGCTGTTTGCAACTCAGACTTAAACATTGTAAGATTTGATAAATGAGCTTTAACCTCAGGTCTCTTGTTAATTGGGACATCTGAAAAGTGTTGTTTCAGTTAAACCAGCCATCTTTTGAAGGTATTTGGGGACCAAGTCTCATTCCAGGAAATGTTAATTAATTCAGTGCCTAACTACTTGGAGGGTAGAGCCCACTGGCCTTATGATGGGAGTACAACAGCTTGTTGCATAAACCTCCTTGTCCTTTAGCAGAGTAGAAGGTGACTCAAATTCCTAATGAACTTCCTCTTTTTTTCAGTACAGTTCCTTACAAATTCTTGGTACCATTCAAACTGCACTATTGTTCAGAAATGCTCTAATTTAGGGGCATGGTGTTCTGTAAGAGCTGCTGGGCGCAGGTTGGACCCACCGTGGGTGGAGAGAGATCCCCGTGTGCTCTGGGGTGGGTGGTCACACAATTCTCCGGGGAGATGTGGGGCAGGGCATGACAAGCGGCTCTGATGGCAGGGTGCTGGCAGTGCAGCAAAGTCTAGGGGTTAGGCAAAAGGAGACAACATCTTGCCCTTGGTGCTGAACTTTCCCACCTGGTCTCCACCCTTACCCAGCAATAAAAGGGAAGATGAAGGGTTCCCTTTTTTTGCTGGGGAACAACCAGCTCAAATCACCCGGCATTTTATTCTGAGCACGTACCAGACGTGGTTGCAACGGAGAGGTTGCTGCACTGGAAGTTCACAGGAAAGTCTAGCTGGTGATAATTTATTCATACACTCAGGTCTTCTGTTGTCGGCATCCTGAAGGTGAAGATCAAAACAGCTTAACGCTGTAAGTGTAACGTTTCAGTCAAGTTAAAGGTGCATCTTGGGCTGTGTAAGATCCTTGCTTTATTTATTTGCTTACTTAGCTAGTCACTGTCAATTAGTTTTATGAAGTAAATTAACAGAATTAAATCAATAGGGAAAAAAGCTAAACACTTTCTCTGACATGGCCATTTAAACAAAAATCCAAAACTAGAAATCAGACTAACAGTACTTTAATTCCTTTTTAGGAAATTTTAATTCTTTTTGATCATGTAAATGAAAGCCGAAATAGAACAGCTTAAAACCGGAAGAATCAGAGGAAACAAAATTTCTCTCAAAGCTATACACTTGCAAAGACAATCTCCTTTAGCTCTATCTGTAAGGAGCCCTGCACTTCAGACACCTTTCTTGGTTTTGTCCAGAATCTTTGAACTTATTTCCAAGTGACCTGTAACTTTGTTAAGGATATGAAGGTAATTGGATAATACATTTACCATTCAATAAAATGAGAAATGTATTTTAGCTGTGTAAATACAGCTGAATCAGCACGTTCCTTCCCAGTTTAATAGCCTTTTCACTTGCAATAAAAAAGAGGGAAGCTCTGGTTTAATATTATACTACAAAAGACTTCTTGCAGTTGATTTGAAAACATGAAACTGAGAGCCTGTTGCGGGGCTGGGGATGAGCACCACCAGCCCTGTCCCCGCTGCCCAGGGATGCCTGGAATGCCAGCCGAGCAATGAGCGTGATTTACTGAGCCAGACCTGCCCCCTGATTGCTGGCCAGATGAAACACATCTGGAAGCCTGCCCGCTGGAAAGACAGGAATGGGCATTATTTAATGCCAGAGATTTTTCGGGAACGGGACCAAAAACATCTTCTGTGGGAGGAAATGAGAGAGGAAATGGCTTGTTATTCAGAAAAAGAGAGAGAAAGGGAGAGAGAAGTGAGCTGTGAAGGTGAGGATATGGCTGGCGAGGAGGAGAAGGTTCGTGCACAATATGCGGGGAGGAAAAGAGCTGCTGGAGTAGGATGTATCAGTGAGACAGCACAGATAAGGAGGAAGCAAAGCCTGTTAGGAAGGTAAACAGTTCATGATGGAAAAGTGCAGCCTTGCCAAGAATAATAATTTACAGATAATTAGGGGAAAAGGCTAGTATAAATACGAGAAAAACTACAAAACCCTCAAAGCAGACTTAAAAAAACCCCATTAACCTTACGATTCAGCATATTACAATTGACAGCAAACAGGAAGAGGAAAGACAGACATTACGTAATTAAGTCCCAGACAATCTACCTTTTAAAAAGTGTTATCAGTCAAAATTTTATGTTGGCTCAGGCATTAGAGGTTGCATTCAGCCCAGAATTATACCACAAATTGTTCAGTGCTGGAAGTTGCCACTTACCAGGAAAAGCCGCTGAACGCTACTAGCTCCAGAGACCCGCATCCAGGGAATCAGCAAGTACTTTAAAACCCTTGCATTTTTACACGAAGTTTCAAAAAGAGATGAAATCATTTAGCTATTAAGGGGAGAGGATCTTGCCTAGAAATATTTGTTCCAGGTCAATATTAAAATATTGTGAGGAAATTTCTAATACTATACCTGATCTGTAGATGAAACTGATGGGATTTCAATCTCTAGTGTCCCTTCTCAAGTGTTGAAAATTACAAAAATTGCAAGTGCAAAAAAGTGAGTTTTCATAAAAACAACTTGAAATGGAAGAGAGGAATCTTGGGAAGTAAGCTAGAGAGCTTTGTATGTATCTGTACTCTCTACATTGTGTAATAGTTTCTCTAGGAAAAGAAATGTTTTTGCTGTAGTAAGTGGCGTAAATCATGGTTCTTGGACTGAGCGCTGCCCCGCTATCACTGCCCAGTGGCCAAGCCCCGTCCTTTTGCATGTAGAAAGTGTCCCAGAAGAATTAAATATTGTCATGCACGATTCCCTCAGGATGTTAACAAAGCTAAACAGAATCATTTTCCTTTCCAGGAGGAGAATCTTCTGTTGTTCACTGCAATGCCAGGAGAATGAGCATCCTTCCAGCATTTTAACACGAAATAACGACAGAGGCAATTTCTGTTAATATTTCAATGTACTGCAGGCTAACAAAAATCTGCAAAGGATTGGGGAGCTGAATATATACATACATACTTTTTTTTTTTTTAACACAACTTTTGACATGGAAAATATACTATTAGCAAATGGATCTTTCTTCCTACACTTTCAGATTTCACTCGTGCTTAAAGGAAGGTTTAATTCTTTTATCTCTGGGGGATGAGGATAAAACCATTTTCTGACACACACATCATTTTTTGTGACATCTTAAAAAAAATGTGTGGAAGAAAATGTGAGAGTGTGGGCATGTCAGTGTCTTACCTAGCATACCCCAAACCCAAATGTAATTAATAATTTCCTATCAAAATAACCTAGTAGAACTGCTTATTTTTTGTGCGTTGCAGAGGGAAGGTTTGGTTTCGTTCATACTTACCTACTACTGGTGTACACATGCTCGAGTTGCTTCACAGGCCTCTTGCCTCTTGACTAGTACGATAGCTAGAGGCAATCAAACGGGGGCCAGAAGTACAATGCTCCTTTGAACAATGTTTCGCAGAAAAGACATCTGTTGTGCATACAATCCGTCTTTCAAAGACTAAAAGAGGTGTTACCAACATTTCACTTCCTCACAGAAATCTCTAGGTTCCTTAAATTCCACATATACGCCATCATAAATAGTATAGTTTTCTTTGTGAAGATACACAGCTTGATTTGGGTATTAAACGTATCTTGAAATTCATACATCCGGACTGGACAAGACATTTCTTCATTTGTAGGGCCTATATAAATATTGTTCTAGAGGAGATTCAGCTGAACCAGCATTTGGGAAAACTGAGTCCGCTGAAGGCAGACGTATTTCTTCTTTCTTGGCTACAATATTAATAAGTGAGGTGTGAAATTCTCCTTTCATGACATGGTATTTGCAAGTAACTCAAAGCAAAATATTTGTGCTACATTCTGTTCACCTTACTCACTCCATTAGTCCCACCACCTTCAAGGAGGTTAGCGCTGTGCATACAGCAAGTGGGATTTGGCTTTTTGTTCTACTTCAGCCCGCTGCCGTTTGGTTTTGCACAATGACAGACCAGGGAGATAGATGCGTGCACTAAATTTAAATCGCATTGACTTCCCCTAGTCCTAACTGCTGCTAATGTTCAGGTTTGGGTTTCTCAGCGGTGCAATTTTGTACAGCAGTTTTGGCTCTGGAGATGTGAGTGGTTTTCTGTTCCAGAAATGTCGAGGCATTGGAGGAGTCCCACTTTTCAACCACCTTCAGATCTATGTCGTTATGTACCCGAAGACAAAATTTGACTGCCCGATTTCTTCAGGTCCAGTGTTAAAATGGAGTTATGGCAATATTTAGGGGTCCGGAAGCTGAGCTAGATAGTGGTGCTAGAAGAGAAATCAGAGAAGCGCCTAGGTTTAAATGAGCAAGAGGGAAAATGGCAACACCATGCACAACCTGGTGCTGACAGAGAAATGCGGGTTTGCGCATGCAACGGAGACCAGTGGCCATTGAGTTAGTCCTGAGACCAGCCTTTACTAACAGAGCCTTGTGTAGGGAAACGCCAGTGTTGCCGCGAAGACCGAATGCGTGAAGCTGTGTGTCTTGTGAGGATGGAGTACTGGCTTTGGAAAGGCTATAGCCTTCTCGTTAAATAATAATTTAAAAAGTTTTTAACCCCTGTGGGTTTCTGCAGCATCTCTACATAAGTTGCCAAAGATTTCTTTTATTAAGGCGCTTTCCAATGCTAATCTACTTAGTCAATATCTTACAGTTCTGCATATGTATGTGAGGGTTTGTACTTTCAGCTTTAAATACGTATAAAATTTATTCTGACTTTCCTATCGCGGTGCTTGCTCTCTTCAATTTTCAGCGGAGCGACTGCGGTGGGTGACTACTGCTGGGGCACGCTGCGATAAGAGCAACTGCTGCTGAGCCTTTCAGTGGCAAGTGTCTCTAAGCCGGAGCCGTGCGGAGCAGCAGCTCGGATGGGCCAGGGCGGCTGACTCCGGCAACACAACTTGAAACGTCATTATAATAATGAATTCAGATCTTGAGCGGGCTGACAGTGCTGGATTTACAAATCCCTTCTAAAACACACAGGACTGACGCTGTACTTTAATTAACAGCCCGGTTGATCCCAGACTTCCAAAAGGGCGATGCTGCAGCGCGCAGAGCCATCGCTAAAGTAAACAGCACCTTCGCAAGAGCTGCTCTTGAGCCTGGCGAACCTCCTTGAGGCCTCCAGGTTGGCCGTTTGTCAAGCCCTCAGCGCTTGGTGGCTGCTGGTAATGGATTTTTTGTTTATTTTATGAAGAGTTTCGTTCAAACCCTTAGAAGAACCTTGGCAGCACTTAAGCGAGTGCAACTCACGGTGGAACATGAAAGTCAGAGCAGCAAACGGTCAGGGTGTGCCAACAGCCCGTGAGTTCGGAGGATTCAAAACTCCAAGGCGATGCTTTAGCTGGTTCACTGTAATAAGAAGTAATTCTGCAGATCTAATCTGAATGCAACTTACTGAAATGCTAATGGGCCTTTGGGTCTGGAGAACTCACAAAAGAGTGATGCCGGCATTGTGTTGGCAGTGACATTAACTACTTATGACTTTCACAAACACATCCAGGGAGGGAAAAAAAAAAAAAAAGAACTGATTCTTCATTTTAAACAGGAACAGGCTGTACTTACTTCTTACAAGTCTATAGGCATATGAATAATCTCCCTCCTCTGATTCCTTATGCACTTTAGTAATCCCCATCTCCTCTGCTCCTTGAGCTGGCTGAGCCTGTGCACTGCGAGCAGGATACATACCCTACCTCCCGCCCCCGTTTCCCCAATCTGCATGTCGAAACTAACCGCTTAAATTGATATTTAGGCATCCTGTTTCCAAAGCCTTAGAGCCTCTGAAAAATACTTCTGCAAGTTTGCACCAGATTGTGTGTTTGAAGCTCCTCAGTGTAGAAATAATAATTAAAAGTGCACCATAATTGAGGTAAACCCACAAACTTGCCTGGCATTAGTTGGCGTTGTCGTCTTCTCTACCAACTGTTTCATGGTGAGGAAAAATGAAAGACAGATGACTAAATACTGCTAAAAGCACCTACAATGTGGATATTTATTAACAATTCATGTTGAAATTTGGCCATCACCTCTTACACACTTCCTGCTATGACCATCGACAGCATCACTTCCAATAAGGGGGTAGAGGCAGAGGTGGTTTTGGAAGCCCTCATGCCCTAAGTGGAGTTCATATCATTAGGAGAACAATGAACTCAGAAGGTGGTCCCTATGGTAGTCCGTCCCCTGATGCACATGGGTTTTGCTCCTCGCAAATGCTGCTCTGCCAGGGCTGTCCCCACAGGAGTTAGCAGAAGGGCCGGTGAAGAGCAGGGACTTTTTGCCAGAAAGCTGCCTTCTTTCCTAATATATATGCACAGCCCTTGACAGGGTGATGTGCTCCCCTCCAACGGAGTTTCCGTTGTGTAAGCTCTTTCGGCACTTTTTAAACAGGGAGGGAAATATAGTCTGCTTGTCAAACACCAACTGGACAGATATAAAATACACTCAGAATTCTTTATGGATTCACTGTATTTTATAAAGGATTTAGGTTCACACAGTCCGCATGGTCAAAAAGCAACATCAAAAGAGAAAACTCCTTCTGGGATCATGCCTTCTGCACTGAGCATTACCACACGCAGGCAAATCGTGGGTGACTCATACCTGCTGTTTCTTGACTCTGGGTTAAACTTGGAACATAAATTATGTCAATCTGCTCATGTAAATTTTCCACAAATCACGGCTGGCTTGAGTTATAGGGCACACTTTATTTTCCCCAACTGCAGGTATATTTGAATTCAAGTAGGCTGTCAAGTAAATATTTAAAGGTGAAACATATAAATGAAGACAAAGCGCAGCCACTAAATGCTGATGTTATGGTCCTTTTTCATGGTGTAAGAGCTGGAAGATTATCAAGCAAACATAGAAGTATATCTTGATTAAAAAAAATGCGTGCTACCATGGATTGTCTTGAGAAGTGAATAAAGATTTCTCATTTGAAGAAAAGATAGTTTAAAAATTTAAAATAAAACATTTTTTAATTAGAGATTTTCTTCTTTGCTTTCAGGCCACAATTATATCATTACTGTTCAGGATATTATGAATGACAGAAGATGCAAAAGAATTAAGAATCTATTAATTATTAATAAATATGAATCGTATTTGAAGATTGTGGAATACTGAGTGCATAGAAGAAGAATTGGCTAAGAATAATAGCGGAGAAGAAATTGTTAAAAATATTTTTTTTTTGAGACTGTTTCTTTTTTGCTTTTTGATCATAGGCTAAGTTACAGCCATCTGTCTGTTTCTGCATCTATCTAAATATGTGCCTGAATATATTTTGGGGGGTTATGTCTAATTTACCAGGCCAGCAGAAAACCACATCCACTCTAGATGCATTCACTTCTTAAAGCTTCAGATAAAGGGGTCAAGGTCATAGCTGAGCCAGCTTGTAGAATAAGAATTGAATCACAGTAACTTTCCTAGGTTGAGAAATGTAGGCAGGAGTTTTGCTCTGTGGTTCATTTCTTTTCAAGCACATCCAGTTCCATCTCTCATGCTTGAGAATATTTTTAAGCTATCCCTTTGTTTTAGATCTTCCTCAGCACAACTTTGTGTTAGCGCGGAGAAAACAAGAATAGGTCGGGATTAAAAGTGCAGCTGTAGGTTTTGAGTGCCTTGTTCTGTATTTCAGGTGAGCTAGGGAAAACTTCTGCCGCTATACTCTTGGAGCAGTGACAGTCAGTCCAGTCACAACTAAAACGCCTGTGTTTCCGAAGGAAGTGTGCCTCCTAAAGAGCAATGCTCAAAAGTCTGGGATGGACAAGGATTTTGGAAAATTCAGGTTCCGCCTAGCTTTGCAGAGCCAGCTTGCCTGGTACCCCAATGGTTCTTTTTGCACACTGCGTGGTATAAAATAAGGATCAATCCTCAGTTTGGAAACCATATCATTTACCATGAAGGGCTTCCACCACCAAAGGTGAAGTACTGAAGCTATCATGCTGCAACCTTTGTCTGTAATTTAGTCAAATACATAATCTTAAATTAGAACAATATTTAATGACACTAAAATTTCACCTTTTTTCAACTCTGCCAGCTGCAAGCTGTGTCAAATGCATGGCTTAGGTGTCCAAACCTGCTTTCCGTAGAGAAAATTCTAGCACTAGCAAGCAGCAACGATAACTGACATGGAGTCCAGACCTGTTAGCGACAGAGAAATTGCACAAGGGACAATTTAATTAGTAAGGCATTCTTCCTCTGTAGTTCCAGGCAGACCGCTGAGAATCAGTAAAATTGTTTTTGACTTCACAGGAAGACATCATAAAGGACTGGGCAAATCACTCGCTCGCTAGAAGGTTGTGGGATGTACAGATAAAACACACAATTAGGTGAATTTACAGGGCATGTACTATACATTGTGCTGTGCTGTGGGAGACTCGTGCAACACAGTTATTTGCAAAATCCACAGCTTAGTGGCAGCCAGCACCGCCCCCCCCCCCCAAATCAGTCCTATCTGACCATAGCAAATTTGCCAGGAAAACAGCATTTGAGAGCCAAACCTCACAAAACACACTTAGAGGCATCCGATGGTGTGAGTGGTTATTCTGGTGTACAATTTCAGGTCATTTGGCAATGAAATATTGGGCAGAGGCAGGCCAGTGGTTTTTAAGACTTCAGTCTAGGGCTGGTAGAAGTACATCTGAAAAATGAAGTAAGAGAGTAATCAGCTCGCCTGCAAAGCTCTTTGTTCACTGACTACTACATAACAGCTTCTTCTCTTGAAAGAAATCATAGCAACTGAATGTAAGATGCTATTTTTATTGTGCAAAATGAAGCATAATTATTTAGAACATTTTCTAAAAGAGCACTTTGTAACCTAAGAAAAATATAATGCAGTAACAACATTATATCTTAAGATATTCTCTCATTCTGAGTAGTACAGCCTCTGTGTATATTCAGAATAACATTAAGCAGAAATATAAACGACTTGCAATTGTATTTCTGGGAGGTAGAAAGACTCAGGGACCTATGAAAGACCTGAAAGTACTCCAAAAATCATCCTGTAACTCCTGTGAGGCTTTTGGGTATGGGATGTTAGTCCGAGACTCCATTACCTTGCTCTATAACGGTTTTATAGCCCACATGCCAAACAGCGCTAGTTTAGCTTTGATATACATGTTCTTGTATTTCCTTGGAAATTATTACTACTTTTATTTGCTAAATTGGGGAGAATTCCAAATCGTGTGGCATTTATTTCATATGTTCAACCTCTGCCTTAGTTCACTGCTTATATTTACTGTCTGTGTTTCACAGTGTGTGTTGTTGCTTCAACATTTTATTTAGCAAAATAGAACTAGAGGAGCAAATAAAGGCACCAAATGTGAAGTATAGCCAGAAGGCTTTGACAGAAATAACAGCAGGGCTACTTCATCTTTACAGCATTTGATTCAGTGACATTGCAACTGACAAGGTTTCTGCTTTGAGCATTTAATTCTGTAATTTAAAGTACAATTGAATACAACATAAAAAGGAGGAATGTCCAACTCAGTCACCCACATGAATCCAAAAGTTTAAAGTGATATAAAGACTGGCGTACGTGATTGTATTTTTAATTTTGGTACCATACATGCAAATGTGCTACCTCCATGTAAAAAATAGTTGTAGTCAGGCACTAATATATTTTGCAGAAGTCTCAAACTTAACTAATACTTGATAATACAACTGTTTATTGATAGAACATGTTAACCGGATTTTTAAATTCAAGGCAAATTCATAAATTATAATGAATTTCAGAAACTGATCAGAGTATAAGAGTAAAAGTCCAAAATCATTCAGAAATAATGCAACAGTCTATTTGGTTGAGAAATCTTTGTTCAGTGTGTTATAATATCCTGTTTCCTATGTTAGATTATAACCTTACAGAAAGACATATTAAATTAGATATAAGAGACTAGTATGCATGTAAGATGTCAACATTTCTGAGTGACTCTTTGGATAAAGAGAGAACTATGACCTTCTCATTTTTATCTGTGTTTTTTTTTCAGGGATACAACATTTTGTCACATTAGCTTTTGATTAGTTAAACATACGGTGAAAAATTGTCATTCTCAAACAACATCATAGTCCCCACCTCCATATGGAAGACAGTATTATTGTTATTACATGTGGTTTCACTTACCAATTCTGATAATGTAGAACCTGATGCTAGAAAAGCAAGACGCCTGGACACTCCTGAAAGGTTTGCCTGCAGAATGTTATGAATAAAGAGACAGAGATGATTGAATGGAAAAAAAAAAGCAACAACTTAACTTCACAGTAACAGCAATCGCAGTTGTGAAGGAAGAAAGCGGGGACATATTTCTAACCTGTTGCACCCTGTGGTGTCTCCAGTGAGATCTGATTGCCCTGTCTTACCAGGCCTATTGTAATATAATTTTAAAAATCAGAGTAATTGGATTTACTCCTAGCTGAAGCTGGTAGAGGATAAAAGTAAAATCCAGATTGCACGGGGGCTATTTAGGGAAGATACGCCGGACCTACGAGAACCATCAATTTTACTACTGGTGGGGATGTCCTGGCTGTCTAACTCTGCCATCCCTAAGTAACAGAGTATCTGGACATAGCAGGTGCCTTAGCTGTGGCAAATAAATGAATTTTTCAAAGGTGAATGGGTTATATCCACTGGGTACACCTACTCTGTGTCAGCTGCTCTGTGGGAGTTTATTTGTTATTAAATTCCTTCACCTGTCTGATCTGGGAAGTGGGTATGACCATGTTCAGTTGATTCTATAAAAGAAGTTCAGAATTACAGGCCAACTTGGGAAAAAATCTTTTTTTGAAGTATGAAAATTGTTGGAACTCTTTACCTTAGACAGGAGAGGCACTGTGAAGAGAAGAAACACTGTGCAAACATATATCAAAATTAAGGCTCTGGAGCATGCAGATCCATGTGTTTCTGCTCTAGAAAGATCATGAGTAAAGCATCAGGGGGCATTTGATAAAACCAAAAGGTGGAAAAATCAAGAACGATAAATTAAAAGAAAATCCTTCACACAAGATATATAAAAACTATGAAACTCCTTATCTCACAGGCTCTTGGAGGACAAGAAAGTAATAGGATTTAAAAAGGATTAGACATTTATATGCATATCTGGATGAGTCAGAGGTATAATTAAAGATACCAAACATTTCAGAAGGGCTATTAAGCCTTGCATTCAAGTCTTACACCAGCCTTTATTAATGAAGGTATTTCTACTTGGACTCTCATGGGCAAATGTGGGTTGGGACTGCTGGTGCTCTGATGCTGCTGAAACAGCTTCACCTGCTGCAGCCCAGTTAGAGCAGCACGGAGCCAGGTAACGGAGGTAGAGCAGAGCTGTCAGCTTGCAAAAAACGGTAAAATCTAGAGATCTGGCAGCTCTGACCATCAGAGAGGGTACTGAGACCCTGGGTCAGAAAAGCTGTAATCACAGCGATGTTACCGAGCGCTACTGTTCCCCTTCCCATCTGTATCTTTTCACAAGACATCATTCCCATGATATTTGGTTTCAGAACCTGTGCAAAATCAGTGGGAAAGCAGAGCTACCCATCACTTTCAGAAATCATGCAGAATGCAAGGTTTGGATCTCCTGCCATATTATCTTAATTTTTCTGGCTTTAGCAAATCTATTAATGCCCCTTCTGTAGGTTAATGAAATAGCAAAACAGCTGCTACAGTAAACACCTCATCTTCCAATGTTGGCTTAAATTTCTCAAAATCAAATTAATATTTAGTTGTGTCTGTAATTTATTCTCAGAGGACTTTTCCAGTGCTATTGTATATTCAAGAAGAGATTTTTCTCTTTCCATACTGCTACAGCTACTTACCTGACAGAAAAGAGGAAATATATTCACACAGACATGAAAATAAGTAATCTATAGATTGTTTCTAGGTTTGACAACATTACTTTTGATATCCTTTTCCAGGTGAAAGTTGTAATGGCACAGAGAGGATGAACATTGTTTTGTTTCTTTGCACCTTCTGCGTCTTGTCCCTGGGACTCAACACAGACAGTGGCTGAGCTGGGACAAGGAGTGCTTTCTCCTGCAATGCTGTTGCAGGTGTGGTAACCTACGGTAGAAGGAATGATCTTATTTCAATACCTGTGCTGTACTGCTTGGCTGAAGATATTGGACAAGACATACAACACCCGGGGAGGAACAACCCCATGCATCAGTACAGGCTTGGGGTGGACCTGCTGGAGAGCAGCTCTGTGGAGAGGGACCTGGGAGTGCTGGTGGACGACCAGCTGACCATGAGCCAGCAGTGTGCCCTGGCTGCCAATGGTCTCCTGGGATGCATTAAGAGCAGTGTGGCCAGCAGGTCGAGGGACGTTCTCCTTCCCCTCTGCTCTGCCCTGGTGAGGCCCCATCTGGAGTACTCTGTCCAGTTCTGGGCTCCCCACTTCAAGAAAGATGAGGAGCTACTGGAGAGAGTCCAGCGGAGGGCTACGAGGATGATGAGGGGCCTGGAGAATCTCTCCTATGAGGAAAGGCTGAGGGAGCTGGGCTTGTTCAGCCTGGAGAAGAGAAGGCTGAGAGGGGACCTTAGAAATGCTTCTAAATATCTGCAGGGTGGGTGTCAGGAGGATGGGGACAGACTCTTTTCAGTGGTGCCCAGTGACAGAACAAGGGGCACAAACTGAAGTAGAGGAAGTTCCACCTGAACGGGAAGAACATCTGCACTCTGAGGGTGATGGAGCCCTGGCCCAGGCTGCTCAGGGAGGTTGTGGAGTCTCCTTCTCTGGAGACATTCAAGCCCCACCTGGAAGCGGTCCTGTGCAGCCTGCTCTGGGTGACCCTGCTTCGGCAGGGGAATTGGACTGGGTGATCCCCAGAGGTCCCTTCCAACCCCAAACATTCTGTGATTCTGTGATTCTGTGAAAACTGGTAGCTCAGAAGTAGGCTATGGAATCTGAGCAAGAGGTCTGACTTTCAAAAGCTAGAAGGAGTGTTTGGTGGTGCTCTTTGCCAAGCCTGATTCTTCAAGGCACCTAGAATGCAGTTCGTGATTATGTTTTCAAAAGCAATTTTGAAACTTGGGATCTTTTCCTCCCTGGTCATTCCTGTGGATATGCATTAGACTCCTGCATTGTCTTGATCCCTTTGCAAGATGAGCTGACCAACTGTGTGGTGCACACTGTCCTTAAAATCTGACCAAGTACCCGTTCAAGTTATCTTTGATGTACTCCTGCAAATGGGTATTACCCTGATCTCAGGTCTACTGCACTATGCTAACAGCACATGGCGTTGTGCTGTTACCTGATTGTCACTTTTATAATCTTTCTATATTGCAGAATTATGTAATTTCATCCCATCACTGAAGACATGCTTGATGAAGAAAGTACCTTTTAAGAATTATAAAATAACTACGCATGGAGAAAGATGAGGGTTTTAATACAGATGTCTTAATACATAAGGGATATCATCAAACTTAAGTGCTTTTACAGTGAGAACTATTTTGGAGGCCATAAACTAGAAGTTGCACTAGTGAATAAATGTGATTGTCGAATTTTTGCCAGTTTATGCTGTATTCAGATCAAGCTTCCAGCTTTAACCTGGTTAGGTTGGGAAAGCCCAGTTACAATATTGAAGTAGTGTTTGGATTCAGTTCCTGAAACTGCGACAACCTCTGTGATTAACCTGAAGCAAATCTCTTAGCTCTTCTGTGTTTCATATCTCCATCTAGAAGGTAGGAGTAGTAATATCTTCTTACTTCACAAAGATGCTGTATGAATCACTGCATGAACATACATGTATAAAGGAGCGTGTATCATGTGAGTAACAGAGTAACTCAGAGCAAACCAGCTGCTGGAGACATATTCACTAAATCCACAGGGGGTGTTTGGCCACAGTGGGAAATCAGTCAACAAGGTCTGAATAACTCAACACAGAAAGTATCCCAGAAGAAAAGGCCTTCTTTAGCACTGTTTTCACAGAGAATGGTGGCAGAAGATGACAAGGGACTTTCTTCCTGCAACCAAGGTAATATTTAAATGCAGTTCAAGAGAAGGCCAGAACTGCATTAGTAAGAAGTCAGGTAATGTTGAACTGCTGATGCCTCTTCCATGTCTACCTGGATGACCTCAGCCATCCGAACTACCAAAGATGAGATCTTCCATGAACAATAACTGTTCTGTTCTTATGCAAAACGCAGGCAGATTTGGCACATTTGTGCCATCACATCCAGATGTGGATGTGATTTATCACCTTGCTTGTAGGTACGGATTACTGGAGAAGCATGTTCACAACGAAGGTCCTCAGTGCTCTCCCATGTGCCAGACCAGACATATCCTTACACAAGGGAACTAATCGGAACAGATTAGAACCATTTGAAACTAATCCATCAGCCTTTGTTGAATGCAGCAGAGCTATAGGAAATGATGGTCTAATTTCAAGTTTTACATGGGCCTCTGTGGCTTGGTAAAGACCAAGAGGAGTGTAGAAGGTGATGGGAGAGATTCATATCACATATACAAACATCTCACCTGGAAATACTTATCTTTAACAGCCTTCATCTTGCATCCATTAGAGAACAAATCCTTACGATGAAGCTGGTAAATCCCATCTATCTACTTCTTCTGTATGAGTATATAACTACCACGGTTGCACTGGGGGCGTCCTATAGCAACTGGGCAAATTTTGTTCATTGTCAGTAGCACACTTTTTTTGTCTATCTGTATTTTTGCTGGATGACATGAGGGTGAACTGCGTGCCCGTGCAGGTTAGCTGCTTACAGAGCAGTAAATACTGGCTGAAACAACCGTGGCCAAGGGAGGCATGGCTGACAACAACCCCTGATCCAGGTAATGAGCCCTTCATGCCAATTACCTCTTGTGGAGGTCTAACCTTGACTTCCTCCACGCGTACGGCCTTTGTCAAAATTAACAGGAGCTACATACATATAGTGATAGGCAATCTTTCGGCGTACTGGGAGGGGGATCTAGTTTACAAGTGGAATAGAAAGAGTGACAGAAACCCCAGAAAATCCTCAGCTCACTTAAGAAATCCCTTTTCTCCCCCTCAGAGTACTCATTGCTTTCTCGCAGGTTGGTGTTTTACTTCCTACTGATGCAGAATGCTGATAAGACCGTTCTTGGTGCAGCCTCCGGAACTCAGCTGCTGAGCAAACCTACGGACTTTCCCTTCCACTATGTTATAGCAAATTGCCTGATTTATACACACCTCTGGCCAAATACAACCTCAGTAACGCCAGTATAAATCCCAAATAATACCACTTATGTTGGCAAATATGGCACAGGATTTGCAGGGGAATAGCAGAGTGGCAACACTGCAATACACTCAGGTAGCAACTTTAATGTCATATTTAAAAATAAACTTGCTTTCTGTTGATATCTGTGTTTCTGTTGCCCTCTATAGCATCAGTTGTAAGTAACAGAAAGGTTCCTATATCTGCTTTTAATTAACTTTTGATAAAGCAAGTCTTGCCTACTACAGCTTCAGACAGAACTTAAGCCTGTCGTCAGGCAAAACTATTATATGAAATTAGTGCATAATCATTACTACAATATTTTCCTGAGATTTAGTATTCACTTATTTATTCTCATATTAAATACAAGCAAGAATTATTGCAGTAATGTGGTCCTAAATGTTTGTACAGGGTGGTAGTGTGAAACATTGCAAAAGCCTGGTGTTTTAATGGGACTGGCAGACCTGCATTTCTCCAACTGCATGGGACAGAGACGATGCTTGCCTGAGGTCCAATGAAACTCTACATCAGCCGTGAATGAATCATACACTCAATTTAAGTAGAAACACTATTTTTCAAATCTGAAAGGATTCAATACGTCCTGATTTTGTACTGATCAAAACTTCACCGGCTTCTGTCAGAGTAAGGCAGGGGATCTGAACAAAAGAAACCCACATAAAAGTAAATCTAGCGAGGAGAATACATAAAATAAATGGTGTGTTAGCTGAGTACAGTCCTCCAAAATGGATTAAGGGATCAGGTCACCCAGTGCCTCGAGACAGCTTCTCAAATCTGAAATACCCTGGTGTTCACTGTCAGTAAATGTCCTGATGGAGGCTTCTTAAAAACCGGGAACCCTAACTGATCGTCCCCTCCAGAAATGCACATAAAAGTCACAGAAACAGTTTAAAAAATAATAATAGAAGAATAGGTTATTTACAAGTCAGTCTTTGACCAAAGGCCAAATCTCCATCTACTGATGCGGAGTGGCAGTTCTCTAAACCTTAGGCTAACATGTTGCTGTATTCCCAAGCTTTAAATAATTTTCCTTTGAAACGCAGAGTTTAAAACCCTCAGTAAAGTATGCACGTGCAACCTTCACACTGAAATCCAAATCTGAAGTGCTTGCTCTGCAAAGCATTTTGTATTACACACCTGGGGCATAACATACATGAAAGGCTCTATATGATTCACCTCACCTTCCCACATAACCTTGTATTTTTTTAATCTCTTCACTTAGTGAGAACAGAAAGATCACTTGTAAAGATTACAGGAAAAAATACAGAATCTAGAAAATGGCATATTTTTGCTTTAGGAGTAAACAGGCGGTGGTTAAATCTGATTGTTTATCTCAAACTTTATACCAGCTTTGCCGTGGGCTTGTTCTCAGATCTTCTCTCCTGCCATCAGGAAGAACCAAGGAGCCTCCATTTGCACAAGCATATGTCCCAGTAACGGGTCCTAGGGATTCCCCTCGCAAATAATGTCCCAACCCTTGTGAATGGGACTAAACAGCAAAAATGACTGACATAAACCGTGATAGGTGAGATATTAAATAGAGAAATGGAGAGTAGGATGGGTGGTTTACCATACAGAGAGCTGATATCCTATTCCAGCTTAGAGCTGATGCTCATTTGTCCTAAGAGAACTCTCAATGTGTAATTCATTTTGAATAGACATGTACACTTTAATCTGTTTTGTTCTTTGCATACAGTTAAAAATACTTTTGGCAACTAGAATCCTGCTGATGCACAGGTCTCTCCCAGCCCAGTAACTACTAAGGAAACAAATAACAGAAATTTATTTTTCAACTGATGAAAAATGTCCAATTAAATCACCTTTTATCATTAGGAGATTAAGCTACCACCCATTTAAAGTGTAAGTGCACACTCCAGGTCATTCTTCATCCACACTTCATTCTTCATCCACACTTCAAGTGTAAAAATGAGCAATTTACCCAGCCTACAGCTATGTTACGATCAGACCACTGATCTGCACAAGAAGGGATGGTTATTTTCCACCTACCGTTCCTCACAATGCTGTTGAGCTGCCCCGTACTAAAGAAACTTCAAGGCTGATTGTACAGTTGCCTCATACATTAATGGCAAGTAAACAGATGAAGTCAAGACCCAATATCAGCATCCTGCCTCTAACTCTGTTTCTAGTTATAGAAGCCACTGCATGGGCTCAGCCTTCTACAACACAGCATTGTATAAGCTGGTAAAATGAGCTTTGACGGTGTGATGCATGTGGGTGGATGGGTGTCACAAATTCATAACAGTGTTGATTTTGGCCCAGGTTATTTTGCTCATGGGTACATTAGCTAGTGGTGTAGAAGCTGTGTTACTCTTGGCAGCACCCGTGTCAGGAATATTCCCCGTGCCTGGTAACGCTGCAGGAAGAATTAAGTTTCGAGGAGAAAATAAGTCAGGAACGGGGCTTTGTATCCATTGGCATTCCCTGCCAAAGGGCTGCAAATCAGTTTAAAAAGCAGAGCCATAAGGAAAAAGATCAAAACCAGTGACAGGCTGCAATCGACTGGAATTCAGCGAGGCTCAGGGATGGGAATGAGATAGCTGTAAACCACCTTTGCTCCTCTCCTAATTTAGTGCTGATCTTGTTCCAGTTTAAATTGGAGAATCCTGACGGCTGCTGTGAGTTATAAGACTTGCCAGCGTTCTCAGGAGGTTTTCTTCATTCTGCTGTTTGCGAAGTGAAAGTCACGCAAGGAAAGTATCTTGTGTCAATCATGGCCTGGGATTCCTTTGATGCCGGCATTTACTTAAACTTTTATACTATTTTAATATTACACAGCTAACTTGTGACACCGGCAATAACAATTAAACTAAAGCAAATAAACTGATTTGCTTTAGATGTACCTTACCAATCCCAGTCCTTGCACACAGCTCTTAATGATTTTGCCACCGAGCTGTCAAATACATGATTAAAAAAGGGTGGCTGCTAGAAGTCTTCTTGCTGATGAATTTGATCCTGAGCACTCTGTTCCCATTCAGCACAAACATTAAGCAATTAATTCTTAGCCTTGACTTATGCTACTGTCAGTTAAAGCAGGGTTTGGCACAAGAATTTTTAAAAATAAATAATACAATGTCTTGTGGTGTGTCACTACACTGTGCCACTTTTTTAATCCAATAAAAAAAGAAAATATATACGTGAAATGGAAGAAGAAGGGAAAGAAGAATAGACATGAAGTTTAAGGGGACAGCTGGTCAGCATACCTTACTGGTGACTTCTGTGTTATTTTTTTCAGAAATCACACAGTTCGTGCACTCAGTGCCCTGGAACACACAGATTGATCATTTGATCATCTTTGGTGAATGCAGACAAAACACAGCTTTCCCTTTGCTGGTGCATTCCTCAATAAAATCAGTCCATTATCCAGTTTATGCTCTAGTTCAAGTGTGGCCAGAAGGCTGGGGGAGGTTCTCCTCCCCCTCTACACTGCTCTAGTGAGGCCCCATCTGGAGTACTCTGTCCAGTTCTGGGCTCCCCACTTCAAGAAAGATGAGGAGCTACTGGAGAGAGTCCAGCGCAGGGCTACGAGGATGAGGAGGGGACTGGAGCATCTGTCCTACAAGGAGAGGCTGAGGGAGCTGGGCTTGTTCAGCCTGGAGAAGAGAAAGCTGAGAGGGGACCTTAGAAATGCTTCTAAATATCTGAAGGATGGGGGTCAGGAGGATGGGGCCAAACTCTTTCCAGTGGTGCCCAGCGACAGGACAAGGGGCAATGGGCACAAACTGAAGCAGAGGAAGCTCCAGCTGAACATGAGGAAGAACTTCTTCCCTCTGAGGGTGACGGAGCCCTGGCCCAGGCTGCCCAGGGAGGTTGTGGACTCTCCTTCTCTGGAGATATTCCAGCCCTGCCTGGACAAGGTCCTGTGCAGCCTGCTGTAGGTGACCCTGCTTTGGCAGGAGGGTTGGACTAGATGACCCACAGAGGTCCCTTCCAACTCCAAACATTCTGTGATTCTGTGATTCTGTGATACACCTAAATCTATCCTTTTTCAGAAAGGTCTTAGCACCTCTGTGATTTTAAGCGTGTTCAAAAGGCAGTGATTTCACTGTGGTTTAAGAATGTGGTCCTGGAAGTTTCATGATCAGGGATGCTGTCAGAATTATGCCAGGTCCCGAATGACATTGATTTGATGCTGTGGTTCAGGTAGCAAGGCACAAGCACATCCTCTATCCAGATACCAGACCTGACATCTAGACTTACAACAGCAAGCGGTTTCTCCTGTTGTCTGACTGTTGGCATGAAAATGGAATTATAGAATTTGCCTTCAATGCTACTGGCAATTCCCCATTTTTACTAGATCTGGATTCGGTAATATTGGTATTGTGGTAAAATTTTTTTTTTTTTTTTTTAGTAATTTCACAGTTAAGAGCATTTGTGGGGCAGGGTGATGTTGGAATCACTCCTTTATTTGTGTAATTGTTTTTTTAAAAGATGAAAAAAGGACACTTAATTAATCCTCACCAAACTTTTGTGAAAGGCTTGAAGAGAATCAGTCTTCTGGAACTTCTGTTCATGTCTCCTAAAGAAATAGTCGTACTTTACACTTATATAGCACCCTGCATGTGAGGAAGTCAAAAAAGGCAAAGAGGAGCAGATTCCCGAGATTTTGACAGAAGAAACCAGAGAAATTCTCATGGGACTCGGAGAGTTGCCGAGCAGGGATAGAAAATAAAAAGAGTGAGAAGATATTTTTTCAGGTTCTGCATCTTAGCGAAAATAGAAGTTCTCTAGGGGACTTCTCTGAAACTTGTCACAAAACTGCGATCTAGCCATCCTAGGCTAATGACAGTCATCAATGAAACTGGATTTTCTTTCAACTGTCAGGTTGAAGACATAGCTAAAAGCATGAGTGGAAAAGTATGTGCTTTTTTCTTTTCAGATTTTAGGGTTACTATTACCCAACGATGATAATTTTGCAGAAGATACTCAATTGATGCTATGACAGAATTTGCAAGAGCAACAAATCTGTCATGATTATGGTAGTTTGAGGGAAATCTATGAGGTTGCACAAAGGAATAACAATAATTTTTAGGATTCCCACCTAGATGGTAAGGAAAGTTCTTTAATTATGGAAACTCATGGCTTCTTGGAAGTTCCATCTCTGTTTTGACTCCATTACAAACTCAACTTTTACACTGACATAAAATAGCATAGGAAATTATTTTCCCTTTCCTAAGGTTTCCGAGTATAATTTCAGAACCCTGTTCATATCTGAGCTTTTACAGTAGAAAGTAGTTCAAACAATAGGCACTGGAGAATTGCGACAGCATTATTTAGAAACATTTCAGAGTTTACATATGCTAAGAAGGGTTTCAGATTTTTCAAGTTTAGTGATTGTTATCACAAGTATAATAAATTTGATTTCCTAAATTAACCATCACTTTAAAAAGTTTTCCGTTCCTAAAACCATCTTATTTTAACATCACAAATTTTTAACAGATGTCATAATTCAGAAAAGTTCTATAAATAAGTACACTGAGCAATTTAAACCTGAACATTAGTCTGAACCACCTGGCTGCAAAATAATATTTACCTACAAATGTGCATTTAATTTAAAAATATTATCCTACGGTCACATTTTGTGTCATATTAAAGTTAAATCAACACCCTAAGTTTTGTTTATAAGACTTTTTTAAATTTTGAAGTTAAAAGAAAATGATAAATTATCTCAATATATTTTATAACTTGCTGTATATAATACAAAACATACAGCTCCTTAAAAAACATCAAACAGGCTGCCCCTGCAAAATACAGACAAACTGCCGGATTCCACCAAGCTTAGCAGTGCTGGGAGTTGGGATTTGGCTCCAGCTGATATAGAGCTAAAGGCACAATGTAAGATCAGACTTGATTTGGGTTCTGAGCCTTCCGAAAAAATGAGGGATTTTTGTGTTTGGGACATCTGCGTCCATAGCCAGTGTCATGGAGGGGGACTTTGCACTGTCCCATGTGCCCAGGGTGGCATGAGATCACTCTGGTACATCGCTTTTGGGGAATTATGTGTTTTGTCAGCAACCTGGCTTGTCAGGACAGGCACAGAGCTCTGAAGAAGCACTCTTCGACATGTTTCGCTACTATAACCCCCCCTTTTTTTATTTGTACATCAAAGTGGGTGAGACTCGAGCAGAAACCCTACAGGACACGGCCACACCAGGCACGTGCGCCTTGACCCCAACAGCATCAGAGCAAGGCACCAATGCCGACCTGCAGCGCCGTGTGAGACGTGCTCTCTTCGAACGCTTCTAAATGAACTTCATTGCTTTCTCTTATTCCTGTCTTTTTTTGCTCTTGCCATTTTAGCAAACTGCCCATCCTAATTCTTTTTTTCTTCTGCTGGTACGGAACTCGAACATCAGTAAGAACACATTATCAGTCAGTCGAGCGAGGTGGTTTTCAGCTCTACTGAAGTGCCTAACCTCCTTTCTCACCCATTTCTGCTGGGCTTCTGTGGCCTCTGGAGGTGTGATCTGTCATGGGACGGAAAGGCTGACATGATCTTAGGTTTTACCAGTAGCCTGCTTGGAGAGCATCAAGCAAGTTTTCACACTCGCTACATCACGCTGAGTGGTGTAAGAAATAAATGGTCATTTCTCCTTCCATGATTCTTGTCTTTTCCAGTTTCTTCACTCCCAGATCTTTCCCTTTCGTGGGCACAGACCTTCAGCCTGTTGGTACGCTTATCTTTGTTTCTTTCCACTTGTAACTTCATTGCAAGGAACACACAGGCTTCTCCCTGGAGTCATGAAGGAGGTCGCTACCCTTCCTGCTTCCACCACGCGATGTTCAGCACTGCGAGGTACGACTGAGAAATGCAGATCTCAGCGTGCCCCATGTGTTGCTTCGTCGCCACATTCCCTCCTCTCTCCAGCATCTCTGTGTCAGAAAGTTCTCCTCAACTCCTACAACTCAGGGAGCTGATGGTGTCAGAGCTGTAATTTGTGCTGATTTCTTCCTGGTCAAATCACAGCCAGGTGACAGTACAGCTTTGCTGCTACTTAATAGATGAAATAAAGTGGTGGCACATAGAGTGGAATAGAAAAAATAGTGCAGAAGTGACTAATTTTGTTGACCTGTTGGTGTTCATTTTTATGACTGGTCCTGCTGCTGTTTGGAGACCCAGGACCTCAGCCACCTGTGATTTTCGTCTGTCTTTCCACACTGCAGCAGCAGGATATCATTTGCACAAAGATGAGGTTTAGAGAGCAGCAAACCCCATTTTTTCTATGGTGGTTCTCAAAACTTCAGTTGCTTTATGTACAAAAAGGGGAATACACCGAGGCAATAGCATGCGGAAGGTTAATCAGCTGTGGCTCAGGGGTGATGGAACGGACTCATAACACCGAGCTTCAAAAAAGCAACAAGGAGCTTTAAGAGCAGTCAGTGTCATTCTTGCAGAGCACATGTAACTTGGCTGTGAGCTCACTCCCCTCACCTCCATGAGTGCCAGGCAGATGCTTCCTGGGATTTATTCATTCCTGGAAACTGGTGGAATACCGGTAGGTCTCCTCAGGTTTTACTGTTGTTTCTGCGTTTCTCTTTCATCTCTCCAGACACAGCAGTTCGAAACCTGATGTTTCAGAGCTGGAAGTGTCCTGTCACAGTTGTTTCACCAACATTTACACGTGGTTCCTGGAACCTGTTTCATAAGACTTGGTGTTTCTGGAAGTAATATGTGCAACGCAGGAGTTATGTAAAGGATTCAGACATGCAATCAATAGCAAGAAGCTCAGAGTAACTTCAGATGCGCGCATTTCAAAGGAACCTGGGAAATAATTTTCCAATGTCATCCAGCAAATGTTCGTCCAGTGTCTTACTGGAGTCTTAAAGTTCCACTAATGGAGATTTCCTGACTAGTGACACTAATTCCAAACGGACCAAAATCACTCCCTGTCATCCCATGCTCCAGAATTTAGGAAGACCTTTGGTGTCGGTTGTTTGGCTCCCAAAGGTAGGAGAAAGATCTCAAATTTTCTTAAACTGACATTGGTTTTATAAAGCTAAAACCTACCAATAGATATGTGAAAATCCCAAATCGCACAGAGTTCTTCTCTTCCTCAGCTGCAGTCAACCTTTTAGGGCATGTATAAAAGAGCATTGTTTTCCCTCCTGCCAGACGTAAGAGGTAGCAAGTACATCCTGCAAGAGCTGAATCTCTTCTACCATGCATTCACACACGTGAGAGACCTCTGATATCAATATTGCCTACCAGAAAGGACCAAATAAAATGAAAGATTTTCCAGGCATTGCACCAAAGAGAAGAAAAATATACTAGATCCCCTTTAAAAGCTTATCTGGACAAGAAAAAAAGCTTTTATGTGAATAAATATCTAGTGAACCCAAAGATTAAACGAAATTTTTTAGGTGACCTGAATAGAAGAAAAAGACTATATCAGTTAAAAATTGATTAAAAAAAGTAGAAAATAAGCCTAAAATATCTTTCAAAACCTAGCTGAGTCCCTGACAAAGAGAACTGAATTAGTTAAAAGGAATAATCTGAAAATAAATACAATTATGGTACCCCAAGGTTATCTGTTTATCAGATTTCTATTGTACACTTTCCATGTGTTCTTCTCCTTGTATCTCATCAGATCCTTCCCAATATTTTAAGCAATTTCTCTGAGTTAATAAGTGCCCTTCCTGTACTTTTCTACGGCCCAGTATTTCCTCATATTTCTGCCCTAGCTTTTAGATGCAGCAGTCTGCAGTTGGAGCACAGAAAACCAGTGAAGCTATTTCCTCCTTCAGAAACACACAAGTTCCTCTCTCATTCCTAGAATTTTTTTCTTTTAATGCAAAGTTTCTATGACTTCAGATCAGCAGCTGCGAGCCTCTGGAGGGCAAATTCAACAGCCAGACCTCTAAAAACAATACATTTAACAAGAAAATTTATGTATTGTTATTTTAAGTGTATATATATCCTTAATGATAAGTAGTAATAATAATAGTAATAGTAATAGTAATAGTAATAATAATAATAATAATAATAATAATAATAATAATAATAATAATAATAATGTGGATTATTAAGAATTGCAGTGGGTATGCAGCTGCCTGGCTGAGATTCCTAGATGTTGTCCCACCGTTTGCACGCTGTGGTCATCCACGTTGGGAAACCAGTCTGGAGTTATAAACAGGTTGGTGGTTCTAGCGCTTTCTGCCTGGTGGTTTGTACAGATGACGATGTGAACATAGCCCGACAGAGAATCAAATGTTTTGTTTTTCTTCTCCTTGGGGTGACCATTGTCTCCAGCTGGTTCTATACAGAATGAGTCATTAATTAAACCCGGATTCTTTGCAAGTGGCCTGTTGCAGGCCTGTGGTTTATTCTTGCTTGTTCTGCTTCCGCAAACAATATTTTGGGGGATTACAGGCTGACGTTATTTTTATGATTTCACATTTTCTTCACTCTTCCTTCTGCCGCAAGTATTCCTCTAAGAGACAGAAAGTGAAAGGCTCGGTTAAGAAAAACACAGCCACCTCCAAAGTGCTAAAACTGCAATAAACCCATCATCTCTAACAACAGCGGAGCATGAAAAGATAAAAAACAGCCTGCCAAGAATGTAGTAACCACCCATTCACTTTTAAATGCTCTCCACACTTCAATGCACAGACCTAATTACTTTTCTGCATTCCCAAATCCACTTTGCAGCGCTGCAATCAGAAACCTGGCGCTAAAATATTTTAGACTCTAAGGATCAAGACTAATTATGGGCCTAAGCTGCACCTTTTGGTTTCCTTACGAGCCAGCCTGCCCCCCTCCCCCAGCCACTCCACCCCCTTCCCTTCTTTTGGGATGCTTTAAAGCACGCTCCACTAGAAGAAAGGCTGTCCAGTCTCAGTCGGGGGTGAAGTAAAGAGAGAATAAAACAAAAAGCAACTCAGTCCAATTCAGTAAGCTTCAATGAAGCTGGTATATTTAATGTGAGCCCAGGGTTAGCCTACAGAATTGTGGCAGAATGCAATATTCTCAACAAAAAAAGATGTGTTTAAAGTCGGGCAAGGCCCCATAAGGCTGTTGTTGGTGTTTAAGCAGTACACCGAGGTATTTAGCTCTGAGGGTTTCTAAACATTCCAGCTGAGAATAAAACCACAGCTTTACAGTAGCTTCTTAAAGGTTTGGGGGGCTGGGAATGTTCCCTCCCCCTGGCATTGAAAAGTCAATAAACAGTAGGAAAGATCATGTCATAACAAAGATGAAGCCACCTATTACAGCGTATAGTGATGGCTAATGGTGCTATCAGAAGGACTAATCCCATATATTAAATGCTGTAATTGTTATAATAATATCACAGTTATTCGAACACCCAGGCGTGGGGCACTTTTCATTTTGTGCAGCATGAAACTACTGCCGACCGTTCATCCCACGGTGGGCACTTGCTAAAATATGGAAATATTAGATAATGACATCAAGGACATGGGCAGCAGCCAGCACCCCAAGCACATTTTCTGATACACATGTTGTACTTTTCATGGCATTTACCAAGGTGCTTTAAGCAATTTTGTTTAGAGCTACAGTCCTAAAAAGCTTTCATTCACACTGAACAATTATCTGCAAAACTTGGCACCAATGTTTTACCTCTGCGAAGTATTTTTAGTTCCACTTACTTCATAACAGTAATAGTCATGATAATATTAAAAACAGCAACACACTTGTTTCTTGTCTTCATACAGGTGGTGAGCCACTTTCCAGGACCTTAATGAGGAAAATAACAAAAAAAAATACTTAGTTCTCCAGTGTCTCACCCTCTTCCCTCTACACAATTCACGACAGGCTCAGATTATTATGAGTCCCATAGTTGTGGGCACATAAATGTTTTAAATCCTGGTCCAGTTTAGGATAATCGAAATTAAATAGTCATCCGCAGCTGCTGTTAAGAGGGGAAGGGTTAAAACAACAAGGCGGTCTGCGGGGCGATAGTTCACATGAAGGTTTAAGAAAAATAATAAGGGAGTTAGCAGAGAGCATGCACATTGGCTTGCAACTACCAATTAACCCTCCTTGTTAGATAGGTAATTTATTCCACTCAGCAGCATCAAATATCAGACAAAAAGGTGGCCAAAACAGTAATTATCTTCATGGAATTCAAAGGCTTGAAAGCCATAATTCCTAAGAAATAAAAACAGAGTTCTTTTCATAGTATATGCTTCATCTAAAGACTGTAATAAGAGCCAGGCCCTAGCTGTGACCCTTTACACTTCAAGGTGAAAAAGTAGGTTAAAGAAAGTAATGGCAATAATCACGGGGCTTTTCTACATAAAACAGTCTCTGAGTGGAGGTCAAAGATCAAACACTCGGGGCACTACCTGCGTCACACAAAGATCTCTTCCACAATAGAAATGAAGAGCAAGACTGGCAGGAAAGAGCAATAAGACTAATCAATTCTAAAATTATTAGGAAAAGAAAGAGATGAAAAAAAAATAATATGGGTTTTGATAAGTCTGGATGAGATTAAAAAGAAGTGCGCCCATTCTCTTCTTAATTTTTCAAAAAAATAAGTCCGAGGATTTCCTGCACTTCACAGAGAGCTTCTATCAGGAATGAATGTTAAATATTTCCATTTCATTTTCGTCCCCACCTACCAGCTACTTTCTATTGCAGCATCTCAAATGGACTTTAAACTCTTTTTCATACCGGTCTGGACACTTTTACAGAGAACCGAAGATGTCTATCTGTTGGGATTATATTCAAATTTTTTTATTGTTGTTAAGCCGTGGGTTTATTTTTGCACCGTAGTAGGAAAGATCCCCATTCTGAGCTGGTGCAAGTTGTAGGAACACGTTCCACATTCAACATCAGCAAGTGAAACATACTTCTCCTACCCCCCTGTCACTCTGACTGCTTGAGAGTGCAAAGGCAGATCCTTACAACGGCATGGAATACGTCTCTGGACTTGCTGTATACCCTGGGGGACATTTGTCGAGAATCTTGTAACAAAGATATTCCTTATTTTTCAGTTTTTCGCTTGAGAAGTTTAAGGCATGCATCGAGTTGCCCGATTTAAATTATTCTTTATTTTACAACCAGCTTTATGTTGCATGGGCTATGTTTTAATGCATAAATACCATCCCTTTGACTTTACCAGGCTTTCTTCCTTTCTTAAGTCTGGGAAGATGTCAAGATTTTGCTGGAATAAGAGCAAAATACTCAGCAGTGAGCAGGATCCTGCGCCAGCAGGGAGGAGGGAACTGCGAGGCACACACGCAGAAAGAGGTTACTCGCCCGGCTCATTTCTTTGCCTTCCGTCTTCCTTGAGTTTCCCTTGTCTAGGTATCTACTCATCCCCTCTGACAAATCCTTTCTTACAATTGACCCAGAACAGGGAGATGTTTGCTCTACAAGCAGGTTTGTGGACCCCTACTCCACCCCGAAGTTTTGCTTTGAGGTATGAAGCTGATGTGTAAAGAAATCCAGAATAGAGGGCTCAGGTACAGAGAATGGGCCACCAGCGTGGAGCTGTACATCCTTGCTAAAAAGGTTATTGCAGACATCACCTTTAAGACAATATAATGTTATGCAAACAGCATGTATCATTAATTGACCAGACATAATACCTGACAACTTACGAAGTTGTCTTTGTGACGTCTGAATGGACAGCAGAACAGAAAATTAAAGAAGTAAAAAATGATCTTTATGTTTCTGGCATCACTGACAACATGTGGAGCTATTTTATGGGAAACTTTAAAAAACACATGCCATATAATTAATGCTTCCTATTCCTTGGTAGAATGCAACAAGATAATAAGTGTATACCGTATGATTCCCATTGTTTTTGAAGACTGTAGTAATGACAAAAGACTTCTCTCATTCTTTGCTGCTCCTACAGTATAGCCAAAAACTCCTCGGATGTCTGAACATTTTATATCATATAATCTAATAATTCACTATAGCATCAGGTCACAGAAGGCTGATTCATCTATCTGACACATTCAGCTATCTATTAGATATATGCTAACCCTTATGCCCATACTGTACAGAGCGCATTCGGTAAAAAATGAAGGAAAATATGACTTGACTTTATTTTTTCTATCGGGTCAGAGAGGTCGCAGGGGTGAAAGACAGAAACATAGGTGCATTGTTCATCTAATATTTATTATGTTGAGTGCATACAGATTCTGTGAACAGTTTCTGTTTGCTGAACTACCTCCCCAAGATTTTAAGATAGGCCGCAAGGATCTGAGACACGAAAATGCATTAGTTTATTCTGCAGGATTACTGCTTGGAAACTTGCAGTCTGAATTTTCCTCACATACAGGTCTTAAAGCATACTCTAATGTATGTCACCACAGATATACCCCTAATTATTAAATTGCCTTTAATGTGTTTAAGTCAAATATTTGCATTCGTTGTCAGATGTCAGAATTCACTTCCTTGTGATGTAGTTCCAATTAGCAATTATTGTCGATGACTCCTTAGGAAACAAGAGGCCTGAATAGCCAACACACCAGAAGGTATAATCATGGCTGCGTTGGGCTATTGTCTGAGATCTTGGCCAACTAGCAGAAGGTCACTGAGCCTCATATCATTGATGTGATCTGACTGAGCATGAAGTTAAAATTATAGTCGCACAATGAGCTGTGATGTTTTGGGTTGCAAAGTTTGCAATTAGCCACAATGTGACCTTCATGTTTCATCCCTTAAAAGCGGAGTTACATTATTGATTATTATTCCTGGCATTGCTGCCGTTTATTGGTTTTGTCAGTTTTATTTTATATTCAGTTATTTGCCACATGAGGATTATGTGGCAAGTCATGGAGTATGTGCCACGCTTTTTTTTATTACAGCAGATGTTCCTAAAATAGATGTAAGCATCTCTGCAAAAAGCAGCCCCTCTGTGCCAAATTCCAGCTTGTGCTAATGTGGGAACCCAGTAGGATGAGAGAAGGAGTATAAAGAACCTTTATCCGTTGCTGCTGGAGTGACAGCTTCTGGATTTTGGAAATGCGCTGCAGATTGCAGTGAGCTGCAAAGAGAACAGCGATGGCTGAAGACAAATCTTGGGTTTTCCCCTATGCTATACTCTCGTGTACAATTGGTGCAACTTATTAATACAATGCAATTGCTTCCTGACTCTAATGCTGTAATATTTTGTCAAAATTCAACCAATATAACATATAAAGAATTTTTGTCTAGTATACATAAACTTCAACAAGTGGCCAAATTTTTCCCCCGAATGGACTCATTAGGGATGTGGTGAAGGTACCTAACTCTGTGACCTGACACCTTATTCTATCCTATTTAGTCCCATTATTCTCGCTGCAGCCTGCATGGTCATGCAAATCTTCCAAAATTATCTTTTATTCTCCTCCTGTATTGAAGACATCACCAAAACATGTATTATGACCACGTAAAGATTATTTTCTCTTAAACTTTATGGAGAGTTTAAGTAAGTTTGTTCTCAAGACAGGATCTTGAGAAACTTCTTTAACAACTTCCCTCCAAAGCAATAACTGAGTTTAAACATTTTAGTCCTTGAATTCAAAAGAGCAGTGTTTCTATGAGCAGCCCCAACCCCCTCAACTTCACCAATGATTTTTACATGTCACACTATCAGACACTTTGCTGAAACCTAGTTAGTTGTGACTTTATCTCATTTCTTTTGTCCAAGCAAGTCAGTTATCTTTTCCAACAGATCTGTCAGTTTGTTTGGCATAATCTAGTGTTGGTTACCCAAAGTGCACTTAAGCCTGTTTTTCATGTGAAATCTGATGAATCAGACAACAGGCCTCTAAAATATGTTCTGATGTTTATATCAAAATAAAAATAGGTGATTTTAAAGGTTACTTCATGAAGCAGGACTGTAGGGGTGAGCAGGGATAAGCCAGACTGCTAGTAGGACTAGTAGGACTGGTAGGTGTGGTAGGGCTTGTGGGCAGCTTTTAGAGATGAAGTCAAACTCATGACCCTGAACCGACAGACATGATTTGTTTGTCCCCCATGCCCTGTAAGTGCGAGCAGAAACGTAAACTTTTCTAATACTACATTCAGCTATTCTCCCCTGTTTTTCAATTTCTGTTACTCTAGTGTGACTCTGGCAAGTTTTCAACATCTTCTGGGAAACGGTGCCGTTTCCCTCAAAGAAGTGAAGGTACAGTCCAACAGAACGTGTCGCTATTTTTAGGAGAAGCAGCCGCGGAACAGTTAGGAAATTCAGAGCCGCCTTGTAATTTTTCACGCACCGGCTGTATAAAACGAGCATCCCAAAGCAAGCCACCCGCTGTCGCTAATGCAAGGTGAATAAGGCACGGAGAAGTCAGAGAGCTGTGGATGGTAGACTGACAGCAGACTAAAACTCCCACCCACCATCCGCATTTAAACTTGTGTAGGAACAAGAGCTCGTGTTGGGGTAGTTTTGTTTTCATGGAGGTCCAGTTAGGCAGAGCAGGCTGCAAAGGCCTGTCAATTGTACCGTTTGATTGTAAAATATTGTAATGATTGTAAAAATTTGTAATTTTTTGATTTGTAAAAATTGTAAAGAAGGAAGAGGGAGAAAGAGAGCAAGACGCTGTACTGGCTAAGTGTGGGACAAGTGGTTTTATCAAGACTTGGGGAGAGGGTCAGGAGCAGTTTTATGTAATCAGTGAGTTCAGTATAGCATTTGTGGGTTTTAATGGTTTTTAAATAAGCAGACAAGAGCTGGAGAAGCAATGAGAGCCCTGTACACACATGTATATGCACAGTAGACTCCTTCCCTGACTGTTGACAGTAGACTTCCGTCAAAAAGAGACTGTTCCCACCAGAGATCTCCCCAGTTTCACTTGCAGCATTACAGATCTCAGCAACTGAAGGAGATATCTTCAGGATAGAAATTCTGCCAATGAAATGCAAGGTGATGAGGTAATAGGCCATGTATTGTGTGACAAATCAGCTCAGGTTGGAAGGCAGAGATGACGTGACCCTGTCTGGCAGCACGGGAAGGTAGGGAGATTAGTTTCCACCTGCTGTCACTTCAGCTTTTGCATCGCTTTGCTTGTGTTTTCCAGGATATCCACAGGCCTATGCCAATAAAAAGATGAATATGTGTTTTCTAAACTGAATCGTGGCGTTTTCTAACAAGTTTATTAAGGATTTAGTCCAAGCTCTTCTGTTCTTGCTAAAGATTAAAGCGCATTTCATTATTGACTGCTAAATTCTTCGTGGTGAAGTTCCTGAATCATGACGTTTGTCTTCTGTCTTTTCAGTCACGAGTTCCAGGAGGGTGCTCCAGGTACACAACCATCTCACTCTGCCTTTTTCTTTCCCTTCATCTTGTTCCCAGCTCCCGCTTCACACCTCTGTTCTGTCCTTAGGCGAGTGAATAAATAGCCTTCCAAGCAGGAATGTGCTTCTGTAGCTCTTTTCTAGTGGGGTTTGGCCTTCTCGTGTTGATGACAGCCTCCTCAGTGCCCGTGCTCCAGACGCACGGTGTTGGTAATGCTGCCCACAAACAGTCCCCCTTGCAAATGTCTTTCCAGTGCAACCTCCGTGAGAGGAAACTTTTAAACTACGTTCAGACAAAGAAGGCAATTCACCTTCTTTATATCATTTGGACACTCCTGTATATTGTATTCAATACCAGTTGCAGTTGCTCAGCAGCTCTGAAAAAGCAGGTAAATTGTGGAGCATTGGCTTATTAGAATTATAAAAGCTCCAAAGAGATGCTCATATATAGTTTGTGGAGCCAGCTGTAAGACAACTGTTATAATGAAATCTTAAATACAATGGGTTATTGTATTCAACTCAACAAAGGCAGCAGATTAAAAAAAGCAATGCAATGCTCCATAAAAATTACTACATCTGGGCCCTAGCAGGTATTGACTTTGAGAGCTGAGGGCTACTTTCTGGAAGGGGACCTTATAAATGCTTACAAATATCTGAAGGGTGGGTGTCAGGAGGGTGGGGTCAAACTCTTTTCAGTAGTGCCCAGTGACAGGACAAGGGGCAATGGGCACAAACTGAAGCAGAGGAAGCTCCAGCTGAACATGAGGAAGAACTTCTTCCCTCTGAGGGTGACGGAGCCCTGGCCCAGGCTGCCCAGGGAGGCTGTGGAGTCTCCTTCTCTGGAGATATTCAAGACCCGCCTGGACAAGGTCCTGTGCAGCCTACTGTAGGTGACCCTGCTTCGGCAGGAGGGTTGGACTAGATGACCCACAGAGGTCCTTTCCAACCCCTACCATTCTGTGATTCTGTGATTCTGTGAAAGTGCTAGTATTTGTAACTCCGTGCCTCTTAAATTGTTTTCAGAATCCGTGTTGTCATATTGTTCCAGTGATTTGCTGGAAGGAAAAAAAAACCTCTTCCCAAGCTCATGCCACCCTTCTAACTCACTTTGGAGCACCATGGAGCCAGTTCTTTCCAGAGATGGTTAGGAAACAACAACATGTCCTGAAGCAGGTCAGCCCGTCTTGACGGAAGAAAAAATCCACCACCACATCCCACACGGTTTTCTAATTTCCAAACACATGGAGTCCTCTATTTCCCTGCCTACGCTGACAGGCGTGTCAGGCTGCAGCACCAAGCAGCCTTGCTGAGATACAGGAATCCCATGTTATCCCTAGGATGCTCAGAGTCAACCGCTGCTCTTAGATTAGCTCAGCCTTCTTTGAAGAGCATGGAGGAGTTCTGCACTCTGCACCATTTTTTTTTTATTTTTTATTTTTTTTTCCTGATTAATTTTTCTGATTAATTTCTCATGTCTGATAGTGGATGGCTTGAAGTAGCGGGGGCTCTGAGCGGTGGCCCTGAATTGCGTGTGGTTTTGTCTCATGGCTGGTAAAGGAAAGCGTGGTGCAAGAGGGACGCCCTCGTGTTGATCTGATGTGTTCCAGCGTGGGAGGGCAACGGAGTGAACAGAGACCTCGGCAGCCTTTTCATTTGCAGGTAATTTTACGGCTGGTGTGCGAGAAGGGGAAAATTCGCACCCGTTGATTCATACTCTCATGTTTGGGTTTTTAAAATAAACCCGCTTACCTGTACACAGGGGCCGTTTGCAGAACGAGCACCCGCCTCATATATTTCACGTGTAACCTTGAGGGCTTCCAGTAAGGTAATTCTCATGCTGGGATGAGCTAATCTAGCGCAAAATGCTACACCTGCTTCGTTCTGCTAACAAATAGGCCTCTGCCTGCCGAAGACTGCCTGACCTGACTTATTATACCTTCCCCATCAGCAGAAAGACTCATATCATCACTGGGCCAAAGGTGAATTGCCTGGAGACAAAGTTGGAATGAATTTTTTGCAGTCCCATTTCGCCAGGCACTCAAACCACTTCATCCTGAGGAGAGAAGACCTTTAACTCTGTCACATTTATGTATGCTTATAAGGACGGAGCAGGTTCTCCCCGCAAATCTGCTCCGGGTGAATGTATCAAAACAGGTAAGCTGGAGGAAAGTGCTTCTGTCTCTCCTGCCTTTTGTTCAACAACACTATCACCCAGAGGAAGAAGAGGTATGGAAGTCCACCGAGGTGCTGATGCTCCCTGTGTCTAGTAGCATCTCCGAATTAAACGCACGTACCATGCTGTAATAAATACTAAAGCACGCGGATATTCAAATTTGCATACAGTGATGAGTTATGTGGGGAGCGCGAGGAGGGGAAGTAAGGAATTGTGTGCTTGTATTTGGCTTCTGGTCCAGAAAAACATCGAGACGTTTCCAGCCAGTGCCAGTTTTCCATTTGAAATGTTGCTTTGTATTTATAGTATTCTTAATCCCTAAAGCAAAAGAGGCTAATATTCATTTAAAACCCAATAACAATTAAAATCCCCAATAACAATTAAAACCTACAATGAACAACTGCTCTAGCTTTGTTTATTGCATGCATAAATAATCATACTTCAATGAACATGTTAGTATCTATGATCTCTTCCCAGATTAAGGTTGCCTCGAGAGTGCTTGCTTTGGCTACTGTAAATGTGACATGAATTATTCTCAGGAAAATGTGTCTTACATGCTGGGTTTGAAGTAAATTATTTTCTTCTAATATACCTACACAACTGTCACAAGGAATTACACCGCAGATTTAGTGATGTTAAGTGTCAATTGTAATTTGGTGACAGCCATTTTATTGGCTATGCATATTGCTCTGCGAGGACCTGCTTCTCAGTATGGAGGCCACCGTATCATTAAAAACCAGTGATCCTTCACTGATGACATAATTTGACTGGCAGAGAGAGGAGCAGTGAGGGGCTTGCTTCCACCTGCATGGAATCTGCTGTGTGTCAGAGATGAATTTGCCTTCAAATTAGAAACAGCACAGCAGACTGGTGGCTGTGATTTTGCTTGATTTCTTTTAAGGAGTTTCACTGGAATGGTTACTGAGCAGCTGATAGGAGTCTGCTTTAATATGTCAAACATATATATTATGCAGCCTGTAAACATTTCACATATTTTTAGCCACAGTATACAGTGAGTTACCAGTGAAATACTTTCAGCTGAATTGAGCCACATGCTTTACCCCTCCCCCGGCCCCTCCTGCACTCTCATCCATCCATCCATCCACCCATCCATCCATTCATCCATCCATCCACCCTTCCTTTTGTCTGCAAGTCTGCCTCTGCAATAGGCTCAGGGTATTAAATTTATGCGTTAAGAAAGGGAAAAAAAAGTGTTACCATAAAACCAGTGTTTCAACAGATAAAATAAATCATACAAGCTGTGTAAAAATTTAGAGTAAGAGCAGAACCATAATCATACATTCTGAAAATTTTATAAACTGACAATTCAAGTTATGTGTTTTATGCTAATACACACAGTGGTAGATTCCAACAAACTGTGATTCACACATAAAAAGTAGAAAAGTTGAAGGTATTATATATGTAATAGCTATTTTTCACATGTGCATCTTTATATATATATTATGTACTTATTCTGAGAAAGGGGAAATAGATTCTGAGACTTTCTTAGCAAATTTAAATCAATATAGCTGCCTTTCCATTTTCAGTATTTAAATTAAATTTTTTGCTGCAAGGCACTGCAAGGAACAAAGCAAAGTACCTTAAAAGAAAGTGTTTCCCTAGTAATTTCACCTCATTTCACACCTATTTGGCAGCTTTTCTTAGCCAATTGGTTTCATTGAAAATGCTGACAATGTTCACCTATTAGAATTGTCCGTATGGTAAGGTGTGCTTTCCCCTTAGATTCACTTTATTAACTTTAAATGTAGAAAAGAACTTTTATTTTTTTCTTAAGACTACCAACATTCCTCAATATATACTTTTGTCTATCTCCCATTTTTTCACACTGCTTGTTCTACTTTTTTTTGAAAAATCTTTACTGAACAATAAACAGCATAAATTATTCAGCCAATTTCAGTCCAGTGGCATAAATCATACTCTAGCAGACATGCTACTTATGACAAATGCTTTGTCTAAGAGAAACATACCACTGAAGGTTTAATCAGAAGCTCTAAACATTTCAGACTTGCTCAATTTTATTCTTGGCAAGAAGCACTGTTTTTTGCTATATCTTCCAAAGCTTTGGGTGAATGTTCATTTTTCCCATGAGAATACTGAGGCCATTTTTACGCACTCCGGGAAAGGGAAGGATGTTAATAAAAGAGCACTTTCCTCAAGAAAAATTCAAATGGGATTGGCAAAACTTTTTGCTCTTGAAAACTCGTTTCAGAGGCAGCCTTGGATATTTTAAGTGCTTCCTATATGATGAAGTATCAGGACTTGCATACTGTCCCTTTCGAAAGCATAAACAGCACATTCAAAAACATAACCTTTTATGGGATAAAAGGTTTCTTAAGATTTTATTAGCACAATTTGAAAAAAAATAGGACCCCCTCTCCCCTCCCAAACTAACACACTCCTGTTTTGCTGTGCTGTTTAAATTAGCCCATTAGATGCTTGGGCACAATTACCCTTCATCTGATTTAAAAATCACAGTTTTACATGCCTGGGAGTGTTGAAGAAGTGCTTCATCCAGAACCATACAGTAGCTTTAAATATTAAATGGAAATTTCCATTGGTTCTGAGGAATTTTTAGCTTTGTTGCTCGCTATTCTGAAAACTATTTTGAGGAATATCTGCTTTGCTTTTAGGCTTGTCTTTTTTATGTCACTGCTGTAGAAGCCTGGAGCCTTATGGAATAACCAGTCCATATCCCTCCACATTCCCTAAATTAGCATCTATATTCTAATATAGGACCTTTCATTGAGTCCATTCAGGGATTTTAATCTGCAGCTTCAGTCAATACGGTTCTGTTTTATTGAATGCAGGGCTTTGGTTTCAGCATCGTCTACAATGTCAGCTGAGGTCCTGGAATAAGGCTTCCTGGACGGCTACCTCTTGCATAGCCAAGAAAAACACTGTTGAGTCAGATCTATATAAAACAGAAACCCGAAAAAATGCTGGGATGACAGAACGGTGGGAAGAGAACTGCAGATAAATTACTGTCATCAGGACAGAGTAGAGCTTGTGCATAATTGTGTGAACGCAACACAAATTATGAATAGTTTTAAACTAAAAAGAAGAGCATTTAAAATATATAGGCTCAGGATCTAGCTGACCTTATCCACCAGATTAAAATAGTCTGAAAGTAACCGTATATAGTGGCAAAACAGCTACCATCTCCTTTTAAAGAAAAGTTGTTTCTGTTATTTTCAAGTTCTGGCTGAGACGAAGACAGCTGAATAGAGAAGGACCAGATGCAGAATGCCTATGCCAGTTTTTGTTATTTTAGGTCATATTTGTCAGCACCGAGTAAAAGGGAACAGAAGTATCGACATCCTAAATCAAACCTGTGGTCCAATGAGTCTCGTAGATGCTTTAGCATGAGAAAAAGATGTGCCACTAGACACAGTGAATGAATCTGTTACCTATCAGAGTTTCTTCCTGTTTCCTGGGAGTGAGTGATTTGCATAAGCCTTTGAGTTCGAAACGGTATGTTCATTCGATAAACATCTTTGGATTATATATATTTGGATTATTAGAAGTATTTTTTGTGTGTACCCAGCCAGTCCTATGTGAGTCTGACGAGATGCTTCGTCTCAGAGGTATCATGCATTGAACCTCCACAGCATCATCACAGGCTGAGCAAGTGTTTCTCTTTATTAGTTCACCTCGGTAATATTGCAAAAAGAAATCCAAAAGTAGCACAAAGCTCCCATTATAAACCTGCTGTCACACACAGAAGAAGAAAGCACATGCTTCTCTGCCTAAATGACTCTTGTTTTGTGAAAAAATCCCAAACAGAAAGCAAGTAGGAAATGTAAGGGAGAGAGAGGGAGATGCTCTGACACATTTTGCTTCTCAATGCATGCCACGGCAGGGTGAGAGCATAGTGCTTTAATGTTAAAGGAGTGTAAAGAGCGTGAGGAAAGCAGAGTGACATTCCCTCTCGCTTACTTTGTGGCTCACGTCAAGCTTTCCCCTCCATGACTTCATTCTGTCACCATGACCTGTTTTGACCAGACCCTTATTCTTTCCTAGACCTGTGAAAATTGCTGCTTGAGCAAAGCACTGCATGAAGGTTTTGACATGGAAGCAGCTGAGCGAAGAGTCATAAGCCCGGATTCCGTGGTCCCTCTTCTGCAAAACTCTCCTTGACATACTGATGTTTGAATTCCGCAACTGCGAGCAGTAATGCACATTTCCAGTCAACGACTGCTCATTCATTTAAGTGCAGTTTTCCGTCAACTAAAGGGAAAGCATAGGGAGGAAAATATGAGGATTTGTAACCTGAACATATTGGAAAATTTTTTCCCTTTGGACCAGATTGGAAGGCAGGGAGCCATTTGTCCTTCTCGTAGTGCTGTAGCTCAGTCTGAAGTGCAAAGGATTAAGATCAGGACCTTTAATTAAATGTTCGCAATGGATATAAGAATAACCTAGCAGACTGTTGTTGATTGGTCCTGTAGATAAAACTAAGAAGGATCAGGTCCTAAATGTAAAATAAGAGTCAAAGGTTTTGGATATGGCCTTCAGATCTTGTAATAACTTTCAGTTGAATTTTAATTAATGGTGATCTTCGAGATCATGATGGCCAAAGTTCCAAAGCAACAGGTGCAAAGAAGCCACAAATTATGTTAAAGGGCTCAATCCTGATGTATTTAGTATACTATGTGTAGACCTCTACTCATCAATAAGGACCAGTAGATGTGAGGTGTTTGAAATGAAGAAGTCACCATCCAAATTACACAGAAAACTTGGTAAAGTGACATTTTCCTTGCTATTTATGTGTAGTCAAATTTTTTTGAATTCAGTTCCAAGTAAACTGGTTTGTGAAAGTCTAAGAACTGTTCGGAAAGGCCAGGAGTTAGAAAGACATAGGTGTCAAACCACCTCCAGGAATAAAGCAAGTTCAGGCAGGGTCACACCTTTCTCCTGAAAAGACTTCAAAAAAATCCACTCCAAACCATGTTACCACAAACTGTCATGAAATCCACATCAACCCGTTCTGTGTAATGAATGTATCAGTTCGCAATCTGAGATTCTTTGCAGCTTTCTGTTGAAATCTGAAACTGAACCCACAAAACTGATTGCTGAGGCATGCCAGTTTGAGAAGAGCCAGAAGACCACAAGGATGAATCACTTCCAGTTTTCACAAACTTGTTCAAGACAAAGACTTTCTTCTAGTGGTGGAATCATGACTTCAGGTAAGAAAATAGATTTTTCTTTTTTTAAAATTTTTTTTGGCCAGGGGCTTGACTATGAAGTGAGAAATGTGGGACCTGCTCAGGGCAGGGCAATCTTCAAAGAATCTTATTTGCATGTTTTTCTGCAATAGCCCATTTTCTGGAGTGGTCAAATTCTAAATTTTTTTCTAGGTAGCCTTTTCTTTTATTTATTTTCTGTGTTGTAAATGTTGACAGAGTTAATTGCAGTCACTTGAAGGGTGCCTTTGTGCACTAATACAGATTTTGTTCTTGCTTCACTTTCCTTCTATATGGTAGTGGCACAGCTCATGACCAGTCTCTTCACATCTGCAAGGAAATGACTTCTCTTTTCCTTGCAAATCCCACATTTGCCTCATTTTTCAGTGTTTTCTCAATTACGGCACCTCTCATCCCAGTAGATCCTAAAGCACTTGCCAGCTTAACACCCCCTGATGTACAAATGACTGCATTTCTCATAATAGTAGCATGGGGTTTTAACTCACTCTCATAACAACCTTGACAAGGCAACTTTGTTCTTTAGCTAATGTCTTTAATTGGGCACACACTGGCTGTTAGGATAGGATTAATTGTGAGCATCTGGGCATTTATTTATTTACTGTTTTTTTTTCCTAAGAGAGAGAATAATGAAGTTTTTGCTATGAGAAAAATCACATAAAGAGTTGGCACGTACCTTGAATTTACAAAGGCCTAAGAACCCTTAAAGGGGGATTACGTTTCAACTGTGTCTCTTTAAATTTGCGCAAGTTGTGTACATCAGAAAACAGTAGGTTTGCAAGATAACTGGACAAATAAGAATGTGAACCCTCATTCAACTCCATGTACTTGTAAAAAGAAGGAGAAAAAAAAAAAGTATTATTGTAGCTAGTGCTGTTTTGTGAAACAGAAGGACAACCTCCAGAATATGAAAGTTGATCTATTGTTAAAGCTGTGCTAGAGATTAGCTTTTTCTTTATTGAGGAGAGTTGTCTTTTAAAGCTTCTATACTCTTCCAGGTGCCATAGGGTAGGTCTGTAGGACAGAAGTTGTACACCAGTAAGAGGAACCCAGCGAAAGACCCCAGTCTCTGAGCTGTGATCAGGATATGAGATGTACATGTACATTATATATCCAGTTATAATATGTATTTGTATTCATTGTAGACTCCTATTAATGGACCGGAGTTATCCAGGAAGAATCAATGAATTGCAAACACACTGGTGTCAGTAATACTGTTGGGTATGAAGAAGTGGCCAAAGATAGGAAGGATACCGGAGTCTTTGGAAAGATTGGTGATCAGGACAACTCATAATCGTTGATGGGCAGTACAGAGAGATATAAGGAAAGAGATATTCAAGACCCGCCTGGACAAGGTCCTGTGCAGCCTGCTGTAGGTTACCCTGCTTCAGCAGGAGGGTTGGACTAGATGACCCACAGAGGTCCCTGCCAACCCCTACCATTCTGTGATTCTGTGATTCTGTGAAGAAGGACGTCCATGTTGCCTTCTGATTGTTGACAGTGATAATTTAAGCACATTCCCTTTGCAAAGCAGGTAGAGTGGTTGGAGATTCCCAACCTACACGAGTAGTCCTTTGCTAGAAGATGGCACTTCTTGGAGTACAGAGATGCGTGAACGCTCCTCATTTGCTTCAGCAAGGAGTCAGTGAAGTCAGCTAGAACTCCTCGGAAAGGTGAGTTAACTTGGGGTCTGCTGTACTGGATAAGGAATAGTTCATTTACCCTAAACTTCTGGCTAACATATAGAAGGAACTACTTATAGTTTCCAGCAACGACAACCACTTAAGTGGAGTGACACCTCTAGCTACACAGACATGTGTCCATGCCTTGACTATCATCACATGTAAAACATGAAATGTTTCACTCCATGTATCCTACAGACATCATGTTAAATACCATGTAAGTGTTTTGCAGGGATGCTGATTGTTTTCAAGCTCTCTGAAGACGTGCAATGCTTTAACTACTCTTCGAAGTTGTTCCAGCTACAGCTAATAACTAGTCATAACAAAACAGCAATACTTTCTTACAATATACCAAAACACCCATATAAATTTTGTAAACTTGTTCATATTAGGTACACTATCCGGGCTAGAGCAGACAATCCTGGGCCAAGAATACGGTCTGTAAAATATGGCAGAGGTCCTGGGGTGGGAAATGATTGAGAGCAAACCTGTGGCTCTTTCAGTAGCCCCTTCCTTCACTTCCATTTATTAATAGAATATCGGTGAGAAAGTGTCAGCGAGGACATGGCTTTGTGGGGCAAGCTTTGGTAGGCTATAAATTCCTCTAAATGTTTCAGGCACAAAACTGGTTTCTTTCAAGAATTATCTTGCTACCAAACATATCAATGACGCAAGGCTGGTGTGATTCTCCAGTGCACCTCTTTGTTAATTTTAGGTGGCACACCAGTGCCAAAGAATGGACTGACATAAAGGTTGAAAACGACAGTAGGGATGATTTCTGCAAGCATGCCATAGATATGCTTACCTTGGTTGGAAACAATGGATGAAATTTCCTTTTGTTTGTAGATGCTGTCTCCTATTGCTACCCAGTGTATTCCACCTTGTTCCTTTCCTAAATGTCAACATTCCACTATTACACAAAACTAACATTTCCCTTTAAAATCCCTTGGCCAAAATAAAGACTATTATTTCAACTGCTATATGCATGCAAGTACATTTATTAAAGTAATTAATATTGCTTGGGATTAGCAGAACTAAACACTTAAGCTTTCAGGAAAATTAGGCTGGCATTTTTTATGTTTTCCTAAACAAAGGATTTATCATCTTTTATAAAATGTGAGGTTATTTCTCTAAAGGTGGTTTGGCACATGCTCCCTGTATTTTAATACTCATTCACTTTGCATCGGGAGTGATATGCTCTTTTCTGATGAAACTTGGAAGTTTTCGTTTGAAAAATGATGTGTCTTATAGATAGCATGGACTAAGCAATTTTAGCTATGGCAGAGCAATAAAAAACATTCTTACCATGGATTCATTGAAGGTGCAAGGACAAATATTAACCTTGGTAGGTCTATTATAGCACTTATTTAAAAAAGAAGAAAAGAAGGAAAGGCATTCATATTTAAATTGTCTCTATGTCTTCATAAGAGGAAGAAAATTTATAATCCTGAGCAAATAAAGGGTTAGAAGTAGGGTGCTGTTAATATGTTTAAAAATATTTTGAAACCAAAAAATGAAAATAAATAACAGTCTGCACAAATCCAGAACTGGAGTTCTTGCTCTTATTTAGTAATAAAAATACATCTATTGTATATGCATATTTAGGTATAGATTTAGTTTGTTTAGTTAATTTGCTAATGATTCAGAAATTAACAATTAATAACACTGATTCTAAATAAATAATGAATATAAAAGACATGCTTTCATATGTACAGTAAGAACGTAGTTAATTGAGCTGTACAAAATGTAACACAGAAAACCTTTACCTGTCTGTAAAAATGACATAAAGGCAAATCCTGCTCTTTCTAAGAAAACAAGAAACCTATTGAAACTGATGTAATTGTTCCCAGGAGTAAAGCAAAAAGGATGTGGCTTGTGCACGTTATTTAGGAATGAGGTGAATCCTGCCTATGTGGGCAGAAGAGGCAAACAGGTATGCTGAAAGGTGCAGACCCAATCTACACTGCACATCTCCTCCATGAGTTTTGAATCTATTGTTTACTACTTAGTTTTTAATTTTTTGGGGGAAAAATCTAGTGAATGTTTTTACGCTGAGCTAGGGAACCTGACCATCCCATCCGCCAACTGAAGCTGTAAAGTTCTCGCGGGCAAAGCCTGTGGGATTGGAATCTCTCTATTTTTTCATAAAAGGAATTTCTCAAATTTTTCATAGATTCTTTGTAAAAACCTATGGGCCAGGGTTTCAGATTTGTTTTCATCAGTCCGGACTCCTGGTTCATTCCACTTTTAGAACCAACGTGCAATATTTAGAGCCTGGCACAAAGCCAGCGATATCATTAAATCCTCTCTGCGAGCTCTAGCAGAGAGCAGTTCCAGGCTAGGAGCTGTCTTCACATCAGCACAACTTCTTAAATACCCACAAGATGGAAAAAGGGAAAGTAAATGAATTATTCAGGAGTAAGTTTGGTAATCAAAGACTGAGAGGTTTTATTAAAACAAGAACAAAGCTCTTGCCATCAATTAAAGCACTTCCGTCTTTATGTGAATGCTTAACAAAAGAAATGAAGCTGTTTCTCGTGCTTCCCGCAATGCATGGGGGATTTCATGAGGAGTATGCCGAGCCTTCAGCCCTGAGTGTTGCTCTGTGTGGGTGGATGCCCCAGCCCAAACAGGAGCTGTCCGCTCCCACCCATGGGATCACAACACCTGACTTCAGTGCTAGCTCGTCACTTCAAGTTTGGCACCAGGACGGCCACCCACCCCCAAAATCTGGTCCTGCTTCTCCCTTCACCTAGGGGCAATGGACAGAAACAAACATCGTTTTCAAAAGAAAAAGTGGAGCTATTTACCATTAAGACATTAATTCTGATATCTTCTCTTGCTTGGTGCTTATATTCTTAGTGTGGATTAAGACCATTACATTAAATTGGATGTATTTTACATTGTTTGGGGAAAAAATTGTAAGATATTGTTTATTTGCATGCATTTTCTATGCATATGTCCTTGAGAATATAAGAAATAATAGGCTAGTTTATCATTATACGTATGAACTTCACAGACTGCACTGAATTATTGGTTTCTGAAGGAAATAATATTATCAGGTCACCATAATGCTAAGCAGTATTACATTTTAGTAGATAATTTCTGAAAAGTGCTTACTTTTGAAATAAAGAAAAAAAAAGAAAGAAAAAAATCCCGGCAACAGTGCTGACTGAAAAAAAATATTTATATTTATATTAAACCCCTCAGCTAGATTCTCAGACACATCACTGCTTAAAATGCAGTCACCTGACAAAAACAGTTCTAATTATTACCCCCTTGGGCTAACATTTTTCAGAGTGACTGGCTAAAATGCACTCCAGCTCATAATTTCTATCTCTGACAGTGGAAGACATAACCTAGTTTCCTCTAATGCAAAAGTCTCTAATCTAGAGGGCAAGACCCTGTTCCGTATAACACTGAAGGGAGAAAATGCAATTTGAGCACAAGGAAATTGCACACATAGTTTGATAGTTCTACCATTCTCATTTTTTTTCCCCAGGATTAAATGTCTTGTTTTATTTTATGCTAAATTATGACCTGGCTAGGACTTGTATATATTCTTCATCATATTCTGGAAATTTTATACTGTAAAAACAAAGGGATACAGAAATGCCATCTAATTTTCTTATTCACATTTTAGCCGTTAAAAATCCCAAATTTCCGTGTAGGGGGTAAGGATTTTTTTTTCTTAATGGATAGTTTTTGCTTTGGCAAGTGGCACTTGCAAACAATAAGCTTCATTCACCTCTGGGTTAATCCAGTTGTGTATCAGCACTAAGTGATTTACTTCATATTGGTGTAATGCAGTAGTGAATCAGGCTCCAAGGTCTGAAAACAGAGTGCTACATTAACATCTACATTTGTATACTGAAACCACTGAAACACTGGGGAACAGATTTTCAGACGGGCTTCGTCCCAACATCATTTCCTTGCAGCACATTTTTCATCACCAAAAAAAAGAAAAAAAGTGTCCGTAATTTTGTGCTCATGAACACCACAGGGAGCAAAAATTAGAAAGTCTCTTGGACAGCGAACTCCCTGAATTATACATGCACCTGCCTGAATTATACATGCAATTGAGTAGCTAGATGCTCAACTACTAATATTTGCCATGGAGGGTACCTGCCAAAATCCGGGCCTCAATGTTCAAACTCGACCACAAACAGCCCCTCATCTGGGAAGAGAAGATTTACCGGGGCGCAGAGACGGGGCTGCCTCCCTCCAATTAGCACCACCCAAATGGCACAGCCTTCCCTCCCCCCAACATCAGGGACGATGCTGTGTCTGCCCCAGGCTGAGCCTGACCAGAAGGATTCCTGGCAATGCTAGGAGAAACGAGTTAACTTTGTCTTTTTTTTCTTTTTTCATTCAATTCATGTAGGCAATGGCCGAATAATAAATTGGCCTCAGCCTGATAAAGCCAAAAATGCTGAAGGAGTTTCAAGGAAGTGAGTCAGGAATGCTGGAAGAGACGCTTTTTGCGCCGGGGTTTTATTAACTTTTATTTCTCCCAGT